>NC_071283.1:6245228-6545228 GCF_023375685.1 Ictalurus furcatus
TAAGCTGTGCCTCAATGCCCTGTAGTGATTAAACTATTTGTTGATGTTAAAAGTGTCTCTCTTATACCTGTGCAGCAGCAGGTATAGCTGTTGCAACAGTTCTTCTTGAGTGGTCTGGAACTCTTTTTTGATTGTGATTTTAGATGTTTTGCCATTGGGGTCATTCTTGTGCTGCTTATCCACAACTACCCTCAGGATATAAGACACTTTATTCTCTGGATTGTACTCTGTAGAGACTGGGCAAGAGAGGTCATTGCACTCAGAACATTCTCCATACATGCACTTCATATATTCTGTGTCACGTTAGATCTCTTTCAAAAGGTCATCCAGATTGATGGTTCTGATTACTTTCAAGTAGTGTAGCTTCTGCACACGAAAACCCAGATTCTCATGCATCTTACACATGCACGTGTCCTTATCACTCAGGTCTGAACTTACAGAAGAGTAAGAGATGGAGCTCTGTTCTTCAGCCAAAAACTTCCTGTGCAAATTTTTCAGAGTATCCAAAAGGAACCGTTTTTTCCTTTTTATTTTTCTTCTGATTGAGACATTGCCTCTTCCAGTTGTGATGCGACTCACATCTTCCCTTGAGTAAAAAGCCCTGACTCTACTTATCAGACCATCCACAACCTGTTGTTCCACTTTTTTGGAACTTTTCCTGTTATCATTTTTTAAATATTTTATACTTTATATATTTCCGTAAAGCTGCTTTGGGACAATGTCCATTGTTAAAAGCACTATACAAATAACATGAATGATACAGTTTATATTAATGCATTCGTTCTAATACCCTACTGTTTCTATAGTAACAGATAATTCCTAGGGACTTGTATTTTGGTTGCTCCACATAATCAAAGACTAATAATCAACAGATTTTTTAAAAAATGTGCTGCTGTTGTTTAACAATGAAAAACAATCATTGATGTGGTGAAGTTTTTGTGGAGACATTTTAATTAACATTTATAGAACGAGACCCGGGTGTCAGTGCTTTGTAATAGTTACAGCGCTATGCAAAGTTTCCCAGCAAAGTCATCTTTTTTTTTTTTTTCATTCCAAACTGCAGTTTTTGAAAAACAGAGAGAGAAAAGGAGATGCTGGTGATAGAATGACTGTTTATCATGGCTATAAGTTAAATGGTACTGACTAGTCTCGCGGACATTCCACAACAATAAGTCTTAACTTTAAACTGTTAATGTGTGAGATACGGTTTACAATATAGACAGTATAGGCTTCATTAAAAAAGATATTGCTACACCAATGCATTATGTAGTAGGCTCATTTACTTTCACGACTTCAACAATCACATAAGCAGAGGATCAGTTACAGTTAAAGGAACACTAAGAAAAGAGGAAATCACTATTTACAAACCTTAAAGGGATGGAGGACCTTGCTCACTTTAGTGCAGCAGTTCTTATCAGCATTCTCGAGGAGATGGCCTCGGCGGCGCAGCATCAAATGCTTAGCCTCCAGCTCCTGCAGGTTCCTCCGGTCTCTCAAAGAGAGTGGCCTTCCATCCTCACACTGCACAGAGATAGACAGGTTAATGTCTGTCACCTAAGTTATAATCTGTTTTTAGTCATGCCAGTAATGCAAACTTGATTGACTTGTGAATAAGATAAGAGAGGAAGAACGACAACCTCAGCATTGTGTTTACCACTTTGCCTTCCACCTACAGACACCAACACATAGCTGTTCACACACCTTGGCTTTGAGCTTCTCTATCTGTTGCTCAACCTCCCCCATGTCTTCTGTGTTCTCCAGGCGTTCGTAGAGGACCCTGTGCGTGCCTTTGATCAGGTTCAGGGGTAACACAGACATGCCGTACGCCTGGCCAAAAGAGCGTTGAAAAGCAATTAGACACTACTTACGGGCATGATAGAAAGGCTGCACAACCCTCAGCTTCTCTTCAGCCCAAAGCTGCACCATGGACACTAACATTTCTGGCTTTGCTTTTTTTAACAGATATAATAGAGCTTTATGGTGTATAAAGTGGTACAGCAAACAAAAATGTGTACATTAGTTATGTTAGCAGAATTACAAATTGTGAGAACATGAGGATGACAGTAACAGAAAAAGAGTAAGACAAAGTTGTTTACTTTTATGAGGACAGACCCATTTTGAGAACCATTTTAAATACAGATTCCAACTACATATGTGAAAAGCAACTTGTAGATAAATCTTGTCCCATGTAACAGCAATCAAAATGGAGAGGAGCTGTAAAAGCGAGCACACTTTTCACAGTCACTGGACAAAAAATGGAAAATGACCAAACAAAATGAAAGGCAAGAAAATCTAAATGAAAGGCTCAACTGGTGCACATATATAAATGCCATAAATCAGATGTTATTTAACACTCTAGTGAGCATCAATAGGCATTTGAACCTCCACAAATGAAGATACGACTCGTTGTCTGTACAAAAGACCCTTGGGTCAGGAGTCTGCAGGAAGCCAGCATATTAGATTTATGAACTTAAATTAAAATAGGAACCATCATCAATATTCCTGCACTGAAAATCAATAATAGTAGAGACATAAGAAGACCTGAGGTACACGCACACTTATGTCCTTATCTCCCCAGTTATCATAAGGCACTTAAAACCAGAGTATGTGACACACACCCTATTCCTTATTTCACCTTTAATTTTCTAATAAAAAATGAGGAATGCCTAAGCAAAGCTAGGTGTTATTTGCTGACTGCAAAAACAGACCAAAGATGTCATACAATGGAACAGGATGAGAAAGAATCTATAAATGGAAGTTTTTGAGGAAGTAAATATTATCTCAAATATACTTGTGATATACAAATAAATATCCAAACTGAATTATTCTTATTTTTGTAGTAAATAAATTGCATTGTTCTTGATTTTGAATGACCTAATACTGGCCTCTGATCAGGGTTGTCTCTCCTTGCTTGTGTTGCTTGACCTTAGTGCAGTTTTTGATAACATTGATTATATTATTCACCTTGATAGACTAGAAAATTTTGTTGGCATTAAGGGAACGGCCCTCTCCTGGCTAAGGTCTTATTTGACTGATCATTATTAATTATATAAAGATACCAGTGATCCTGACCACTTTTGCTCCCCGGACCTACCCGATCCATCCTGATGCCCTACTTCTGGTTGGAGTTCTCATCAATTGGAAGTCACTTGCTACTGCTGAGGATGGCCCCACATGGTATAGCCTGAAGATCACTGAACAGTTATGCTATGATGGCTTAGGACTATAATTGCCACAAACAGTTTTACACTCACATCTCAGTCAGTGAACAGTGGATAACTTCAACAAAACAGACTACATGGTTATACAACTGCACTATTTGACCATTTATAGAAGGGATTTATTTACCATTGCACTACCTGGTGTCACCCAGATGAGGATGGGTTCCCTTTTGAGTCTAGTTCCTCTCAAGGTTTCTTCCTCATATCATCTCAGGGAATTTTTTTTTGCCACGGTCACCTCTGGCATGCTCATTAAGGATAAATTCCTATATTTAAAATCTATTTCCTGGATTTATACATTTCTGCAAAGCTGCTTTGGGACAATGTTCATTGTTAAAAGCACTATACAAATAAAACTGAATTGAATCGAATCTTGATTTACAGTAGGTAAATGACCATCGTTATATCAGGTAGTTAATGAACTGTCAATCAGCCAAAAAACTTGAAATCCTTCTGAAATGGATAGACAGGTGAGATGTGGATGCCAGAGGCTACATTCTAGCATATGGTATACAGTGCTGTGAAAAAGTATTTGCTGATTTCTTCGGTTTTTGTGTCTCACATACAAATAGTTTTAGATCTTCAAATGAAATACAACATAAAACAAAGGCAACCTGAATAAACACCTAGTTTTTTATTTATTTATTTATTTACTTATTGAAGCAAAAAAGGTTATCCAACATCCATCACCAATGTGAAAAACTAACAGCCCCCTTAAACTTAAAATCTGGTTGTGCCACCTTTAGCAGCAATAACTGCAACCAAACGCTTCCAATAACTGGAGATCACAGGGTTCATAGGGATTCTTCACAACTTTCAACAGACGCTGCGACTACCATGCAATATTTGGTGGAATAAGCACAAGCTAGCCCAAACAGAGCTAAACCTAACTAACTGAGAAAAATTGCATGAAATTGTTGGTGATCGCAAACTTTTGGCCATGACTTTATTTATATATGTGTGTGTGTGTATGCATGTTTTATATATTTTTATATATATATATATATATATATATATATATATATATATATATATATATGTATATATATATATATATATATATATATATATATATATATATATATATAGATATATATATATATATATATTATATTATATATATATATATATATATATATATATATATATATAATATTATATTATATATACACACACACATACACACACATATACATACACACACACACACACACAGACACACACACACAGACACACACACACACACACACACACTAGCAAAAAGTTTAGAGCATACATAGTTTATATTTAATGTGTGCCTGCTGTGTGCAGAAATACAGCCCTTATTTCAGGACTTATATAAACTTTGCAGATGGTACAAAAGCATTTACATGAGTTGAAAAGTTGCACAACTGTGATCAGCTCTACAAGTGTAAATATTTTTAAAAGCTCTTGCATTTACTTTCAGCTACAACAATGTTATATAGAGTTTACATTTCAGACAAATGTTTGAATCAAGAATAATGGCCACATTGGTGCAAAGTGAGATGATACATCAACCAGGCCTGGACAAATATGAAACTCCATAAGGAGCCTATTACTTAAGATTCCATTAGGTTGATCACATATAATAACATGTCACCCATTGTGATAAATCATTTGTCGCAGGCATGGCATGAATAGGACGGTATTGGTAATGGCGTATTAGTGGAAGGGCAGTGTTTTCATCAAGAAAAAGACAAAGATCTTAGAGTGAGCGTAAAGGCAGTGACAGTAATAAAATCCCACAAACCAAAGGCTGCCGCATCGTTATTTTCTATGAATTTCTTTGTGCTCAGCCCAGTTCACAGCACACATATACAAGGATGTTCTTATGTATTTCAATTAAACTGCCACATATGTTCTTGAGAGCAAAAAAAGATTTATACAATTTATACAATCCACTCACATCCTTTCGTTTTTAACACTTTAAAAGGTGCAGAAAGTATTTTAACGTGTGTGCAAATCAGCTTTGTACTGGCTCAGAAGTTGGCTCAACAAACTTACTGTGTATGTGATCACTGCCAGCATGCCGATCAAAGTCAGGGAGCTGATGGAGAAAGACAGTGCCACCACACCATCTGTGTGTGTTTGGGAGATAGATCGAGAGAGAGAGAGAGAGAGAGAGAGAGAGAGAGAGAGAGAGAGAGACAGACAAAGAAAGGGAAATGTATTAGTGAACATGTAGGCTATATCAGGTTCAAGTTCTAATACTGTACAAAGTTATTCAGAGTGCTTTGTCCCCATATGCATATATTCACAGATGACTGAAAGAATGCATCTGAGAGGCATGTATGTACAGTGCCCCAAACTAATATTGGCACCCCTAAATATGAGCAAAGAAGGTTTTGAAAAATTGTCTTTATTGTTTAACCTTTTGATATTTTGTTTAAAAAAAATATTCACAAAAATACTCTGCTCTGGATATCAAACAATTGATACTCTGGATATCAAACAATTGCAAACAACACAGGTTTAAAAAAAAAATCTGTCAAATATAGATGTGCAACAATTATTGGCACCCCTACGAATTCATATGGTAAAAATATATTTGAAGTATATTGCCATTGATATTTTACATTTTTTAGTACACTTGGGTGGATAGGAACAGGAAATTATTCAACCATGACTTCCTGTTTCACAGGGGTATAAATATGAGGTAAGACATAGGCCAAATTCCCTTAGTCATCCATAACAATGGGTAAGACCAAGGAATATGGCTGTGATGTGCGGCAAAAGGTTGTTGAGCTTCCTAAAATGGAAAGTGGCTATAAGAAAATAGCATTGAAAATGCCCATTTCCACCATCTGGGCAATAGTTAAGAAGTTCCAGTCAACTGGAAATGTTATGAATCAACCTGGAATTGGACAGGTGTCTATATTGTCTCAACGCACTGTGAAGAGGACGGTTCGAGTGGCCAAAACATCTCCAAGGATCACAGATGGAGAACTGCAGAAGTTAGTTGCGTCTTGGGGTAAGAAAGTCTCCAAACTTACAATCCGAAGTCACCTACATCACCACAAGTTGTTTGGAAGAGTCTCAGGAAAAAAGCTTCTACTCTCATCCAAAAACAAACTCAAGTGTCTTCATTTTGCCAGACATTACTGGAAATTCAAATAGGATCAGGTGCTATGGTCAGAAGAAACCAAAATAGAGCTTTTTGGCAATAAACACCAGAAGTGGTTTTGGTGCACACAGAGAGGTAACTATATGGAAAAGCACCTCATGCTCACATTTAAATATGGTGGTAGCTCTTTAAAGTTTTGGGGCTGCTTTTCAGCCAGAGGACCTGGACATTTTGCTAGGATATATGGCATCATGGACTCTATCAAATATCAACAGATATTAAATGAAAACCTGACTGCCTCTTCCAGAAAGCTAAAAATTGGTCATGGTTGTATCTTCCAGCAGGACAATGATCCAAAACACATCAAAATCAACACAAAAATGGTTTACTGACCACAAAATCAAGGTCCTCCCATGGCCATCCCAGTCCCTTGACTTGAGACCCATAGAAAACATGTGAGGTGAACTGAATAGGAGTCCACCTGCATGGACCTCGAAATTTGAAGGATCTGGAGAGATTCTGTATGGAGGAATGGTCTCAGATTCCTTGCCATGTATTCTCCAACCTCATCAGGCTTTATAGGAAAAGACTGAGAGCTGTTATCTTGACAAAGGGAGGTGGCACAAAGTACTGACTAAAAGGATGCCAATAATAGTTGCACACCAATATTTAACACACATATGTTCTGCACATATGTTCACTCAGCTGAAAATAGGCAAATATCAAAAAGATGGTTCAATATACTGATAATAAATACAGTCGCTGAGAATTTATATTTCAAGTTGACAGTAAATGTCCCGTCCATACCACTGGAATTGCTCAACTCTATCTATATATCTATCCAACTCTACAAGTATTGTCAACCTCTCTATCTAATTCGACAAGCATTGGCATGCTATCCATCTGTCCAATTCTAGATGTATTGGCACCCTAGATATCTATCTAGGTCTACAAGTATTATAGTGGAAATGTACTGTGCATCTCCTAGTCTTTATTTCTAATCCAGGCTCAGACTGTGCATACAAAAGGGACCTTAATCTGCATACAAAAGGGACCTGTGCATAGAAAAGAGACATTAATGATAGTAGATAGAAGAAAATTAGGGGAATTAGTGTTGCTGGATGGCATCTTATGATGTTCTCTGCATGGATCTCAACAGAAGACAAAATGCAGACAGTAATACAAAGTGGCTGAGTACAAATGTACAATTCCCATTTTGATCCAGTGATATGATAAGATCTCAAGCCCTCTCATTCACAGTAGTGCTCACAAGCTTTACTCAAATCCTGCATGGTAATAGAAATGCCCCACCCAAAAGAGAGAACAGCAGAGTGAAAAACAGTTGCTTAATTCTAAAATACATAGTCAGCATCAAATCATCATCAAAGTGGTAGAGAATTGGGGCATTCCACAGAGGCGCAGGCATCAAGCTGATGGCATTGCGTTTAGTTGCAAAATAAGTCATTATTCACCCAGGCAAACAATAACTGGTAAGTGTTTCTTTCTGGATTTTTTAGTTGAAACTAGTTTTAGAACCGATTGTCAGATAGAAGCTGTAACTGCGCTTCCTTGTTGCTACGAGCTGTTTACACGTTGCGAGATTAAAGCTAATTCTGGTATTCATATTCGGTTTCAGGTATGAATGAGTGTGTGAGTGTGTATGTGATTGTGCCCTGTGATGGACTGGCACCCTGTCCAGGGTGTACCTTGCCTTGTGCCCGATGCTCCCTGGGATAGGCTCCAGGTTCACAGTGACCCTGAAAAGGAGTAAGCAATAGAAGATGGATGGATGGATGGATGGATATTCGGTTTCAGTCGGGAGTCACTCGTTCACACGACTACCCTTTGTTTTGCTAATTAAAGAGGCGTGCTCGGCACTTGTTGAGGACTATAGTAGTGTGTCTGCCAGTTGTAGCTACAGCAAAAGTCATTATTCACCCAGGCAAACAATAACTGGTAAGTGTTTCTTTCTGGATTTTTTAGTTGAAACTAGTTTTAGCACCGATTGTCAGATAGAAGCTGTAACTGCGCTTCGTTGTTGCTACGAGCTGTTTACACATTGCTAGATTAAAGCTAATTCCGGAATTCAAATTCGGTTTCGGTCGGGAGTCACTCGTTCACGCGACTACTCTTTGTTTTGCTAATTAAAGAGGCGTGCTCAGCTGAGAAGCAACGCAGTATTTAAGAATTAAGAAATGCTGAGGCAGAAGCAGCTGCCCTTGTCGTGGCGAGCTCGTGTAAAGACCTGCGGGTCCACCGAGCAAGGACACCGACAAGACACCACTCGCGCTGCTAAGTATACCCCCCCCTTTATTCCTCTTGCGGGTAACCTGTTTACACATGTACTAACACTAACATGTGTCATCAGTTTATCCCTGTTATTTGCCACAGGCGCAGACAGCAGCATACTCCCAGAAAAGTATGCAACTTAGACAACCTACGTTCTCTGAATGTGGCCTCTGCCGATTCCCTCTCATTCTCTATTGAACTTTGGAACTGCCAATCTGCCGTCAACAAGGAAGATTTAATTCCTGCCTTTGCAACCCACTCCAACCTCAGTGTGCTGGCTCTGACTGAGACCTGATCCATTGCTTCTCTCCAAAACATGGAAATTTACCTGTCTTTCTCCTACACTTCCTTTGAATTTCATGCTGTTACAGTCACTGACCCTGCCAAAATGCATTTTGTTATTTACCGTTCTCCAGGTCAACTGGGGAAGTTCATCAATGAATTTGACACGCTACTGTCCACCCTCCCAGATGACGGAACTCCTCTTGTGGTCCTTGGTGACTTCAACATTCATCTAGACAAGCCACATGCAGCTGACTTTCTTGCTCACCTTCCCACATTTGACCTCAAGCAGTTCACCACACCAGCAACTCACAAAGCCAGCAAACAACTCGACCTCATCCTCACATGTAATTGCACCACACACAATCTTCTCATTACTCCTCTCCACACCTCTGACCATTTCTTTTTCCAGTTCTCTATTTCTCTCCCCTTACCCCCTTCACTGTCTCCACCCTCTACCTCTTTTCATTGCAATCATTGCTCCTTCCCCCCCTCACATTTCTCCTCTGATGTCACAAGCTTACTTCCCTCTGATAGCCACCTCTCCTCACTTGACTTAAACACCACAACTGACATGTTATGTTCCACCCTAACATCTCCTCTTGACAGCATCTGCCCCCTAACCTCCAGACCTGCTTGCACATCACCCTCTAGCCCTTGGCTCTCAGAAGCTCTGCGTAACAACCAGGCCAAACTAAGAGCATCTGAAAGGAAATGGCGTAACTAACAATCCAACTGACCTAACCAATTACCAAACACTTCTCTCCTCTTTTTCCAATAGCATCTCCATTGCTAAAGCCACATACTACCAAGAGAAGATTTGGAGTTCTCCCAACCCCCGCACTCTCTTCAAAAACTTTTCTTCTCTTCTCTGTCCCCCTCCTCCCCCTTCCCCTACCTCTCTCACTGCAGATGCCACTTTCTTTTCCAACAAGTTTACATCGATCAGGAACCAGTTCTCAACCCCAGACATGCATAGACCAGCTCCTCCATGTAACTCCCAACTGACTTCCTTCTCTCCCCTCTCAGAGACTGATGTCTCTAATCTCCTCCTCTCTAGCCATCCCACAACCTGTCCTCTTGACCCAACCCTTCTCACCTTCTTCAGTCCATCTCTCCCACACTATTACCTGCACTCACACACATCTTTAACACATCCCTCTCTACTGGCACATACCCTACCTCATTTAAGCAGGCCTGAGTTACCCCACTGCTTAAAAAAACAATCAATTAACCCTGCTGTGGTTGACAATTACAGACCTGTTTCCCTCCTCCCTTTTCTTTCCAAAACTCTTGAAAGGGCCGTTTTTAATCAACTCTCCAATTTTCTCACATAGAACAACCTCCTGGACACCAAGCAGTCTGGCTTCAAGAGCAATCACTCTACGGAGACTGCTCTGCTTTCCGTAACTAAAGCCTTACGATTAGCAAGAGCAACCTCTAGATCAGGGGTCGGGAACCTTTTTGGCTGAGAGAGCCATGAACGCCACATATTTTAAAATGTAATTCCGTGATAGCCATACAATATGTTTAAAACTAAATACCAGTAAATGTGTGCATTTTATGTAAGACCAACACTTTTAAAGTACAATAAGTCTCTGAATTCTTATCTAATAACGTTGTTATGCTGTTGCTGACCAATGATGAATAAAGTACTTCTTACCATTAATGCGACTTCTGGTGCTGCATGGTTTTGCTGATGGCTTTGTAGTCTGGTTGATACGTGGTGAGGTTAAGCTTCACGCAGGCGTTGAGACTTCCATCCGTAAAACGTGATCGTAGGTTGGTCTTAATGTTCTTTAGATGTGAGAAAGACTGCTCACATGTATACGTAGAGCCAAACATTGTCAGTACAGCAATGCTCACACGCTGCAGTGTGTGGTATGTGACGGGAAGCGCGTTCCAAGTTTTGACAATCAGCTGGTCCGCGGGTTGAAGTTTTTTCATTTCTCCCCACTTGTGTTTGCTCGCCAACTCTGCTTGCTGTCGTGCAAGTCTTTCCAAATCTTCATTCAGTGACTTGAACTTATTCACCCACATGTCTGAGGCCTTCAGGTCAGCAGCTTGTAGCTCAAAATCTCTGACGGAGACACCGGGGATGTAACTCAGGTCGGCGCTGTCCACTGCACACTCGTGTGGATGGGTGATGAACTTAAAAAGACGAGTGCGCTCATGAAATTCTCCAAAGCGTGCTTTGAATGACTGCAGGAGATTAGATGTGAAGCCCGCTAGCTGCTGAAGATCAAGATGTTGAGCAGGGTCACTTGCTGTGCATGCATCTTTAAACTCTCCCAGTTTTTCAAAGTGTAGTAAACGACCTGTTTCAATGTCGGCGATGAAGAGTTCTAGCTTGTTTTCAAATGCAAACACTGCTTGTTGAAGGGATAAGACTGTATTTCCAACGCCTTGCATTTTCACCGTTTCATCGATGCAATTTTATCATTGCATATTAGACACACTGCAGAACCTGCTCTCTCCACAAAGGCGAATACCTCTGTCCATTCCTGCTGAAAAGTACAATACTCCTTATCTTTTTTTTCCTTTTAGCCATCTTCTTCGATAAAAGGGTTTCTGCAATTAGCTAGCTGACTACTTGATTAAAAGGAGGGAAGTTTACTTCCTGACCTCACAACGACCCGTGTACGTTACGCATTATCCAATAAAAATTTGGTGTTGTCCCAGAGGACAGCTGTGATTGGCTCCAGCCACCCGCAACCATGAACATGAGTGGTAGGAAATTAATGGATTGAAATAGATGAGAATGTTTTATATTTTTAACGTTATTATTTTTTTAATTAAAGATTTGTCTGCAAGCCAGATGCAACCATCAAAAGAGCCACATCTGGCCTGCGAGCCATAGGTTCCCAACCCCTGCTCTAGATCATCTGTCCTCCATCAGATACTCCTGTCAACTCTCTCCAGCCTGGGCATCACTGGAACGGTTCTGTGCTGGGTGGAATTCTATCTCTCAGACAGATCCTTCAAGGTACCATGGAGGGGAGGTATTTCTGAAACTCAGCAACTCACAACTGGCGTTCCACAGGGGTCAGTTCTGGGTCCACTGCTCTTTTCTATCTACACTACATCTCTAGGGCAGGTGACTGAGTCTCATGGCTTCTCATATCATTGCTATGCTGATGACACCCAGCTCTATTTGTCCTTCCAGCCTGACGATCCATCCGTCTCTGCACGTATCTCTGCTTGCCTGTCGGACATCTCGGTCTGGATGAGGGAACACCACCTTAAGCTCAACCTGGCAAAATCTGAGCTTCTCTTCATCCCAGCCTGTCCCTCAATCAACCACAACCTCACTGCACAGCTCGGCTCAACCACACTCAAGCCAACCAGGACGGCCAGGAACCTTGGGGTGATACTCGATGACAGCTTGACCTTTACAGAACACATCTCAACAACTGCACAGTCCTGTAGGTTCATCCTGTACAACATCAAGAAAATCAGACCCTACCTCACCGAACAGGCTACACAGATACTAGTCCAAGCTCTTGTTATCTCAAAACTGGACTACTGCAACTCACTACTCTCAGGCCTCCCGGCCAGCTCCATCAAACTGCTTCAAATGATTGAGAATGTTGCAGCACGCCTTGTCTTCAACCAGCCAAAGAGAACCCATGTCACACCCCTCTTCATCTCCCTCCACTGTCTTCCTGTAGCCGCCCGAATCAAATTCAAGGCCTTGATGCTCACCTACAAGACCTTGTCTGGAACAGCACCCTCCTACCTCAACTCTCTCCTGAAGGCTTATGTTCCCTCACGCAATCTGCATTCAATCAACGACCGACACGTAGTAGTACCAACTCAGTGTGGCTCAAGGTCCCTTTCAAGAACATTCAAACTAACTGTTCCTCAGTGCTGAAATGAACTTCCAACCTCAATCTTCAAAAAACAGCTAAAGACCCATCTCTTCCGTGAACACCTAACCAACCCATAAAAATAAAATAAACTAAATAAATATAGTACTCTGGCATTTACACCTCTACTCTACACACTTTGCTTCTTCTGGAACTCAATTAACGGATCTTGTATGGTAGCACTACTTGTATTGTTCTCTGCTTGATATATCACTTTGTTTGTATTTTCTCATTTGTAAGTCGCTTTGAATAAAAGTGTCTGCTAAATGTAAATGTAGTTGCCCATTGTAGCAAATCGTTAGCAATGTTACAAATCCTGCTCTAGTTACACAATGTAGTCACTGAATTAGACTGGCTTTGCACCTCAGGAGTTGTTGGCCCAAAGTGACCACCTGGGATTGGGTAGTGGGTCACCACCTCTGATTAATTAAAATAATTTTCTCTGTCCACAAATTAAAATAATTTGGGGACAAATAAAACATAGCATGATCAAGGCACCAGAAATTGCCTGAGAGGTCTGCTGAAACTAACATCAACAGCAGGGGCAGCTTTCTCCACTTGCTGATAGAGGGTCCAGGCAACACAATGGGACTTGCTGACAATGATTAAGCTAAATGACACTGCTGCCAACGCAACCTCTACCATTTACCTCATCTTGGCAGCACTTGCTATTTCCATCAGGCCTGTCAACAAATACACAATGTGAGTGGATATGCTGTAGTAGAGGTTTACAGAATACTACAGCTATGTGGTTTCCCCAAGTATGCATCAGGCTGAACAGATAATTTGACATGGTATGAAATGGTCACTTCTAAGGTAATTATATAGATAAAAATGGTGCTTACTGCTGCTGCCCAGCTCCCTGAAAAGGTACTGCAGCCTGTCCCATTGGGTAGAGTTCTGCTTGGGTTGAGGCAGTAGTGGTGCAAATGCCCTGTGATGGACAAGATAAGCAATAATTCAGTCATCAATAATTCTGGCATTTAAATTGCAACTAACCAATATGCTCCTGCTAGAAATTAACAAGATCAATTTAATCATATTTAATGAAGTATTTTAAGGTACTTGATGCACATATGCAATATACAGAATTGCCAGTTTATTTACTTAATTAGGTACAGTGGCTATAAAAAGTCTACAGTCTACACAACCTGTTAAAATCGCATATTTTCATACCTTTCTACAATGATATCCCATACATGTTTTGTAAACTTTTTGCGGACCAAGTCAGCTGAAACCAAGATGTCAAGAAAATCCTAAAGAAACAGCTTATCTTTATTTGTGATTCATCAGAATCACTTCATTGATGAAAGTGTATGATGATTAATTTTATTAATGAATGATGATTAATAACACTTGAATTTTGCTGGTTGCTATATCACATTAAAGGTGGAAAAAGATCCGACATGGTTATCATGGTTTTAATTTTTCCACATTGCAACAATCTGGAATTTTAACAGGGGTGTTTAGCTTTTTTATATCCACTGTACAAAAAAAAAAAGTATGGAAAAGATCAAGCCACCACTTGAGTGATCCAACCTTAGCTCAGACCAGTCAAGCATTACACAACCATATTTAATACCAGTACTAGGCTTGTAAGATTGAATGCAATATACCACTGCCCTATTGTGTCCCCTAGTTCTCGCTGCTTGACGAGAGTATCGCTCATGGCTCGTGGCGTAGGCTGTAGTGACACTGACTCGAGGGAAAAGGGGTGGGGCCAGAAATATGTGACATGTGTCATTTACATGTTACTTCATTACAGCAAAAAAAGCTGGTTACACGTTGGCTGTAGCTGCTAGTCACTAGCATTGCATTTAATCCATTTTTTAAGTTAATTACCCAATAACAAGGTCAGTAATACTTGCAAAACTGAAATTGGGATTTTAAAAACCCAAATAACCAAGTTATTTGCTGTAACCAAGCTCAATTATCAAACTAAAATTCATAAAACAGTAAAATGATTATAAAAAAAAAAACCTACGCTTTATTTCTAAAATATTTTTATTTATTATTATTTTTTTAATTCTACAATAAGCTTCAATTATAAAAATTTAAGTAAATGACATAATCTATGCTCTGTGATGAACAGCAGCCAAGATACTTATTAAAATCTTGTATAGCAAAGTAGCCCAGAAGTGGTTTCATTTTCTTAATTTAAGTCACCGGTCATGTGTTGCAACGAAGATATACCATGTGTGGAAGGCAAACCAGCTTTATCTGTTTGGCAAATACGGACAAGAGAAGCCAATCTGCATCAGAGATGTTTTGTTCCCCTACTCCAAAGTCAGATAAAGGTTTGTAAAAGACTACAAAATAGGCTAAAAAGAAACACATTAGAAAGGTACCACATTTTCTCAGACATATAAATCATCCAACTTGATAGTTATCGTGATATATGGAATCTCTATTGGCAGTTACTACTGTGAATTACTGTACATCAACAATTACACTATAGTCTCAAGACTAACCGGTACTCAAAAAATAACTGAAAAGCACTAACATCTTCAAACTGTTCATAAAAAAAAAAAACCACCAAGACAAAATCAATCCCCCAAATAGATGCCAATCCATTAAAAAAAAGTCATCCAAACACAAAGTCACATGCAGATGTGAAGCTGGTGGATTTTGCAAGACATGAACTTACCCAATCAAAAGAAGTATAGCACAGATGGTGACAAATGCAACTGTGTACTTCACTGCATTTTTTGCTTGCTGTAATGAAAAAAAGAAATTCATTTGCAAGTTTGAAGTGACTGGAATAACTGGACATGAACATATTGAACTGCTGTCTAAAGAAGCTAAGAAAGGCTTTGGTGACTCCATGGCTGAGCTAAAGCAGCTCTGTGGCAGGGTTGAAGCTACAACAGGGTAGGGTTAAACAAGGGTTAAATGCTGTGAAAAAGCATTTGCCCCATCCTGATTTATTCTGTCTTTGTGTATCTCACATACTAAATTGTTTCAGAAATGAAACATATTTTATCTAGATATAAATATCTAGATAAAACAAAGGTAACCTGAGTAAACACAAAACACAGTTTTTACATGATAATGTTATTTACTGAAGCAAAAAAGTTATCCAATACCAACTGGGCCTGTGTGAAAATGTATTTGCCCCCATAGTTACTCATTCCACAAATCTATGAAACTGCATTCATAATTGGGTTCAGCTGGACTAGACACAACCAGGCCTGATCAATCAAAATCAACACTTAAATAGAACTTCAAGTTGGTTGCAAGTTCTTACCCAGTAGCACACTATACCAAAATTTAAAGAAATTCCAGAAATGATTAGGAATTTGATTGAAATGCATCAGTCTGGGAAAGGTTACAAAGCTATTTCAAAGGCTCTGGGACTCCAAAGGACCACAGTGAGACCCTTTATCTCCAAAAAAAATGGAAAAACTCGGCACAGTAGTGAACCTTCCCAGAAGTGGCAGACTTTCCAAAATTCCTCCAAAAGCACAGCAACAACTCATCCAGCAAGTCACAAAAGAGCCAAGGATAACATCAAAGATAACTATTGTGTGTGTTTACTCACAAAAACCATTGAGATATACAAAAAAACAGAAGAAATCAGGATGGGGCAAATACTTTTTCACAGCACTGTAGGTTAACTAACTTGCTAGCTGAAGCTAACAAAGTCTATAAAAATCATTGTAATGAATTTTCTTGGTGTCTAGCCTGTGAATGTACACATGCACATTTATGCATTTATCTAATCAGTCAATCATGAGGGAGCAGCACAAAGCAAAAATCATGCAGTTACTGTTCAAGAGCTTCAGGTAATGTCCACGTCATCAGGTAATGTCCACTACAGAGAAACTCTCATTTTATGTGAAAATCCCAGGAGATGAGCAGTTTCTGAAATTCTCAAACCAGCCCATCTGGTACCAACATCCATAATCACACCTTTTCTTCTTTCTGATGGTTTTTGCATCGTGCTTCTGCAACGCAATTGGCTGATTAGATAACTGTATGAATGTACAGGTGTATACATCTTTCTAATAAAATGGACGGTGAGTGTAGAACCCATTTTTAAAAGGTCCACCAATGTTCAAGCCTGCTTTGCAAGCAGAAGGTTGCTAATGTGGATGAACTGGTCCTTCTTCCTTCCATCCCTCAATCTTCAAATTCTTGCCTTTTCAGATTTCTGAAGCTTATCGTACAAAAATAAATCTATTTTTTCCTTTATACTTTCTTAAAAGTGCAAGTCTTCTATTCCAGATATACAAAAAGATATAAGATATATGCACAAAAAAGATATACGATGTTTGTTGACTGGCACTGGACTTTAGTTGATGTTAATACATTTAAAGAAGTTTTACTCGACACTATACTAAAGTATACTACTTCTGGGTTCTGTGCAATACATTCAGAAAAACAGCATAAACCTTTAGAACAGTATGAAAGCAAAACTGAAATATAACCAGATTTAACAGCATCAAAACCCATGGTCAAATGTGTAACAGTTTTCTGAGATATTTTAAGGTAAGTACATCATTTGTCTTATTTATTTCTAGTTTCTTTTGGTTTCTCATTTGTATGATAAATGAGAACCTAAAATTTTCTGGTTTTCACTGTTCTCTCATTAGCTAGTGCTTTGAGAGATTAGCATGTTTTTTTTTAATACAATACAGTAGTAAAAACATTTTTGTTTAAACAGGAATGAACAAAATAAGAGAAGACCATGCTTTTATTATATTTTTCCATTCCTAAATGATTACCTTTAATATCTATTTTATATAATTAATAGCATCTTCACAGTTGTGCAAGAACAGTCCATTCAGTTCAGGAAGGAGAGAACAGATCCTGTCAGTTGAGGCGGTAATCTTACCGAGCACTTGCTGAAGTTATCATCGTCTTTCTCTTCATAGTAGAAGTACACAAATGGAATCCAGAAGAAGACGCAGAAGAGGATGATGGCATACAGAGCTGTTAAAAAATTAAAAATTCAAAGTCACTAATCTCCGGTGGGTATGAACTTAGTGGTTAAGGGCATCTTTAAAGTGAGTCTCAACAGCACAGGCACAAAAGCAGAACACCAGTAGTTATACTGAACCATTAACTCTGCCACAATGCTTAACCAGGAAGTTTAATAGAGAATGCTATATAGAAATGTATTTTTTTTTTTAAATAATCCAGACAAAAGGTTCTCAAGTCTTCCAATCTCAGTCATTTGAGAACTGAATATGCCATATTTATTTGTGCCATCAAAAACTAGAAAGCCGAATAATATAACACCACTATTACATTATCTGATATTGTGCAACCTTATAGAAAAATGACACAAATCATTAACAGTGTTAATTGGGAATTTTGATATCAGTGGCACGGTGGCCATCAGTAACTATCAGAGTTGGGTGTAATGCGTAGCTGTAATCTAATTAATTTTTCTGATAATGCAGTAATGTAACACATTACATTTTAAATTTATGTAATTTGATTACAGTTACTGATGTCAATAAACTTACATTACAAATGTATTATTAAGAAAACAATATTAAGTAAAATGCATTTTTAAATAAATCAAGTTTTGCCCCGAAGATTTTTTCCTTTATCCCTGAATAATTCTACACTTGGAGCGGTTTATCACTACGTAACTGAACGTCAGTAAAAGAAGACAGCCTGTAATTTGAGATCTTAAGTGAACGGAGGCAAGACAAGGTTTACAGGAAAATACTTGTGTCTTATTGTCTGACAGCTCTCAATTCTGCCAAATGCTAGCTCACGTAGTCAGTGTGAGGAAAAATGAATGATACTTCATTTTTAATGAATAAAAAGTCAGGGGTGAATACTCATAAGTTAAACAGTTTTTAGATTTAAAAAAAAATGAGAAGATCTAAATAGTTTATTTAATTTTATTCCTGTTATTATTTATAACAGTCACTTCAAAAAAGGAGCAAAACAAAATCCCATAATAATATATTTAAATTTGATGCCGTAATACAGCAAAATGATCAATAATCACTAGGAAATTAATATGTTCTGTATGTTTCCAATATATTGTTAATAATAGTAGATAAGACCAGCTTTTTGTAGCTCGATGCATTCTTGCACAGAACACATAAATCCAGTTGACAAACTCAGCTTCCTACTATGGGTGCTTAAATTTGAATATAGTTAATTAAATGGGTTAGACGTCAAGTAAGAACCCATCTTTTTGAGCCTAGCTGGAACCTCTAGTATAACACCAAGTTTTAAGTTATTCTTAATCCTGACAGTTCACTCAAGGATAACCATGATGCACATTGTACCAGCACTGTTCCCCTATAGAATACAGTCTGGTGGAAGGTTTTGTGCTTCAACTTCAACCAATCTCAATTAATTAGGAATTGACATGTGAGCTAAACACAAGCACTGAGTTTTTATTTTTATGTACAGTGGTGCTTCAAAGTTTGTTAGAATTGTCTACATTTCTGCATAAATATGACCTAAAACACCATCAGATTTTCACACAAGGCCTAAAAATAAATAAAGAGAACTCAAACAAATGAGACAAAAATATTATACTTGGTCATTTATTTATTGAGGAAAATTATCCAATATTACACATCTTTCAGCAGCAAAAGTATGTGAACCTTTGCTTTCAGTATCTGATGTGACCCCCTTGTGCAGCAATAACTGCAACGAAACGTTTCCGGTAACAGTTGATCAGTCATGCACATACAGAACAGCTTCAACAGAAGATTCAGTTCACAGACAGATGTCCTGACATTTTACTTTAGAATTCGCTGGTATCATTCAGAATTCATCGTTCAATCAATGATGAAAAGTTCTCCCGGCCCAGATGCAGCAAAACAAGCCCAAACCACGATACTACCACCACCATGTTTCACAGATGGGATAAGTTTCTTAAGTTTGACTACAGTATTTTCCTTTCTCCGAACATAACGCTTCTCATTTAAACCAAAAACTCTATTTTGGTCTCATCCAACCAAAAAACATTTTTTCCAATAACCATTTTTTCCTTCTTGCTTGTCCACGTGATTTTAGCAAACTGCAGAAGGGCAGCAATGTTCATTTTGGAAAGCAGTGGTTTTCTCCTTGCAACCCAGCCATGCACACCATTGTTGTTCAGGGTAATCCTGATGGTGAACTCATTAACCAATGTGAGAAAGGCCTTTAGTTGCTTAGGAGTTACCCTAGGTTCCTTTGTGACCACGCAGACTATTGCACGTCTTGATCTTTGTTGATCGACCACTCCCAGGGAGGGTAACAATGGTCTTGAATTACCTCCATTTGTACATAATCTGTCTGACTGTGGATTGGTGGAGTCCAAATTCTTTAGAGATTGTGTTGTTACCTTTTCCAGCCTGATAAGAATCAATAACTCTTTTTTCTGATGTCCTCAGAAATCTCCTTTGTTCATGCCATGATGCACCTGGTATCTTGGTAACTCTGGATTTGAAGTGACATCAGGTTGCTATTGGCAAATATGACAATCCTGATACTGGTGAAGTGGTCACTGAAGATTAAAATTATTATGAAATTATTTAAGATGAAAAGATAAAAAAAAAAAAATACAAGGTGAGAGTGGTTATACAACTCGACTGAGAAAGAATGACAGAGAGGATGAGGGAACAAGAGATTAGAAGGCCATCATTGCTTTCATCTGTAACCCAGCATGTTTCTGATCCAATGTCGGGTGTATTATCAAGTCCTACTAAATAAAATGTGCAGCCCTTTACATTTAAGTGTTCAAAAAGCACTAAACTAATCATAACGCATTAGATGCATTACATGTCAGCAAATATAGTCAGATTCTTATATGATTTTAGGTTTTTGACAACAACAGATATGCCATTACAGATAAAACAAAGGTGACCAATACACTAAAAAGAAATACTGGGCAATTAAAATCTCAACAGCTATGTACAGAAGAATCACTTAGAAGTTGGCATCAACATGAATATGAAGGGCTATCAGATCTGTCATTTTGAATAGATCCCCATAAAAGCTTTAGAGTTATTTGGAGCTCTACTTTACCGGCATGGACAGAGCTCGATCTCCACCTACAGGCAGGAGAAGGAGCAATTTTTTGCATGCTGTTTTTTGCATGCAATTTTTTCCTCTGCATGCTGCATTTATATACTCAAATACATGGTGCGCTGAGTTGCTGTGAGTCACCCTTATAATCTGGTGGGAGTTTTCTGATGCAAATATCTCAGGTCACCTCAGATACATCATCACACTCCAACCTTAAAAAAGGATTACAGCTTCACACAGATCACTGGTAGCGAGCCAATCGGATAATGTTCGCTTATGCACTATTCGGATCAGAAAACAATACACAAATCAAATAATACACAGAAAACCAGACTAAATAGTAAAATATTTAATTAGATAGATAAAAGACTATTTTTTGAAGGGGAAAGGTCTTGCACTTTCATCTGGTACTCAGTTTTGTCTCATGTTGATATGCACAGTAATGTGTATTTATTCACATAACACTTCTGTAATAGTGAAAAGAGGGTGGTCAGCTGATAATCATGTGTTTGGAGTCTCAAAAACCTGGGAAGCATCCTAAACCACTTATTACCTTAGTACTAAATAGTATGTCAGTATACCAATGGTGTTAATACTATTTATTATAAAATGCAGCTTATATTACCGGAGGTGTAATAAACATTTAAACTTCATCAGGCCTACACTCTTTTTTCTAGTAACATCCTGTTTATCTTGAATCAGAAGAGGCTATGATCGTTTAAAACACATTTCTCCCAAGCACACAACTTTTAACGTGATTCAAAAACACATTTAATCTACAAAGAGCTACATGACTTTCACAGCATAACCTGCTAACAGCAGAATGTGAAATAATGAGCCTGTGCATCAGACATGCCTCCAAGGTTTCAATGGATTTTATGGCACTAATTTATAAACAACTTATCAGAAATGTTTCCTACACAAAGACAAAAAAAATCTGTCTCCTTTTTCAAATAAACAAAACTGAGATAATTTCAGGACTTTTTGTGCAGTTTCTGGTTGGGATGGTCATTTTGAAGAAAACCTTGCACACCAGTGTAGTGAAGGCTAAAGCAGATGGCAGAGCTTTCTATTACAAAGCCCCACAGTTATGGAACAGCCTTCCAATTAGTATTTGGGACTCAGACACAGTCTCAGACAAAGTCTAGGCTGAAAACATACTTGTTTAGTCAAGCATTTTGTGAATAGTTAGTTCTTTTATTAGATAAATGAGCAGATGTGGAGGGTTCATGGGCATACTGTGTTGAAATGAACAGACACCACTGTATTTATAATTGCACTATCCGTTGTCACTCAGATGATGATGGCTTCCCTTCTGAGTCTGGTTCATCAAGGTTTCTTCCCAATATCGTCTCAGGGAGTTTTTCCTTGCCACCGTTGCCTGTGGCTTACTCATTAGGTATAAACAAATTTTAAATTTGTATACTGAATTGATTAGGGCTGGAACGATATGTTTATCTCCCAAATCAATACCATCATGATACTTTGGTGCCGAATAGATATGTATTGCAATTTTTAAGAATTGCAATTCTACAATATTGTGATTCGATATTGCAATGTTTTGCGATTTTTGTTTGCCTTTTTAACACTAGACCATGGGGAAAAAGTTGAATCATACACTTGTACAGACTGTATATGATATATATGAGGAGTCGTATTTACAAAAACAATGCATCCGAGTTTTATTTCAGGAGCATCATACAGTACTGTACTACAAATCAGTCATTTGAAAACCATGGACTTCACTGCATATAAAAAAATGCTTAAAAAAAAAGCACAATAGAATTATTGAAATAAAATAAAGTGCTACAACAAGCTGTTCCTGCTTAGCAAGCTAGTGCCATGAGAAAATAAATTCAATTCAATTTATTTTATAGCGCTTTTTACAATGATTTTAAGTGTGTGAATTTATCCCTATTGAGCAAACCGGGGGCGATGGTGGCAAGGAAAAACTCTCTAAGATGATATGAGAAAGAAACCTTCAGGAGACTCTGAAAGGAACCCATCCTCATCTGCGTAACAACAGATAGTGTGAAAGTAAAAGAAAGTTCACTATGGTTTATACATGAAGTCTTTGATGAACTAGTCCACTGTTCACCAAAGGAGACCTGAGTGCAAAACTGCATGTGGTAATTGTAGTCCCAAGGCCAGTTTAGCTACTGTGGTCCCAGCAACCACAGAAAGAATAAATATAGGCCAAAATGAACAGAGCCCCTGAAAACTTGCTTCACACAGCACAAATGTCAGCCTTTCAATTAACATCTTTTACTTCTGACTTAATCTCGTTGTAGGCACGACTGTCTCTGAGAAAAACTTCCTTGATGGTACAACGTACAGCGGCTCCAGAGTGTAAACCATGTTTCGAAAACCTGTATTTTCCACAACGCCATATGGACGACTGACTTTTCGATGCGTTTTGTTTCCTCTGAAGCCCTGGGTAGTTTATTCACTGTCACATCCAGAGTCCATTGGCTTGCTGCTGCTTTTATAGGTTGTTTGGCGTTTAGATCTGGATGGTTTCAAGTAAGATGGGCACTCATTTTGGACATATTACCACAACACAATACGAGTGCATGACAGAGTTTGCATACCGATTTAGCCAAGTCTACATCTGCATTTCCAGGTAATGTGTAAAATCCAGTGTTTCCATACTCCGGATTTAAAATGTGAGGGTGCAGGTCATATCCCAGTCAGGTTGTATGACCGTCTCCCATTTTTTTTGCTTTCTTATGTCTGCTTGAAAGGGATATAACGTCATGTAATATTCAAAGATAACAACAAATAAATTTCGCCCTCTGCTGAAATAAAAGCGGTAACTTCTCTCCACCTCGTCTATAAGCAAAGACTGAAATAAAGCAATAGAATATGATCTGAATTATATAGATTTACATATTTTACACACACACACACACACACACACACTATATTATATATATATATATATATATATATATATATATATATATATATTTATATATATATATATATATATATATATATATATATATATATATACACACACACACACACACACACACGCACATATATACATACATACACACACACACACACACACACACACACACACACACACACACATTCAGATACTGGAATTTAAAAACAATTATTAAAATTAAGTGAAATGATTTTCCCCCCACCCCTAGAATTCACACATTTCTGTAAAGCTGCATTGTGACAATATTCACTGTTATATGATCACTATCCAAATAAAACTAAACTGAATTGAATTAATTAGCCATGTTAAATTGTGTTAAATTATAATACTCAAAATCCTCCTAGTAGCTTAAAATATCCTGTGAAGGTATCAAAAATTTTGCTGTGTTTTAAGAGAAAAAATATGTATGGTATTGTTTTTTTGTTTAAAGTTCAAAAGCTGGACATACATACACAGAGAGGTCTTCATAAGAGCTGCCAATATTATTAGATCTAATGCATCTAAAACTTGTACACTTCTGGATAAATATAGTTTAAAATCTCTTGCACGCATCCCTACCAAAAGGTGGAATATGTTCCACAGTCAATTTCATTCTGCCTTAAACACGTTCATCTAATACGAAACACGGTTAAATTCTTATATCTGAAGATATGCATTAGTTTTCTATAACAGCATGGTTCTGACATTAGTTCCAATGGTTACTGAAGATAAACTACCTAATAAATGTCTCGACCGCTTTGTAACATTCAGTAGATTTGCTGACACATGAGAATCTTAAGCACATAGGAGTGTGTTTTTCAGTTTCTCAGTAAAATGACAAGCTATGCTTTTTGTCTTATTAACTTCAAGAAAGAGAATACAGGCAAGTCTGGTGAGGGATACATGATAATTATGTTATAACATAAGTGACAACTCGCCTTTGAAAGACCCAACTAATTTCATTAAATTTTTTAATCAAAATCAACATGTGTTCTAGATCCCTTATCTACATGTTTCTTCAAACAGATTATTCCAGAAGTAATCAAACCTTTTCTAAATATAATAAATTCTTCCCTTAGCACTGCCTATGTACCTAAATCATTTAAAC
Organism: Ictalurus furcatus; assembly: GCF_023375685.1. Lineage (NCBI taxonomy): Eukaryota > Metazoa > Chordata > Actinopteri > Siluriformes > Ictaluridae > Ictalurus > Ictalurus furcatus. The sequence goes on from NC_071283.1 coordinate 6,270,007, forward strand.
TATATTTACATTTGTCCACTTAGCAGACGCTTTTAGCCAAAGCGACTTACAAATGTGGAAATACAAACAAAAAGTGACATATCAAGCGGAGAATACAAGTACTACCATACAAGATTTTTTAATTGAGTTCTAGAAAAACAAAGTTCACAGAGTACTTTTTTTGCTTTTTTTTTTTTTTTTTTTAAAAAAGGATAATGTGGGGTTGGCGTTTTAGGGGTTAGTTAAGTGCTCACAGAAAAGGTGGGTCTTTAGCTGTTTTTTGAATATAGTGACAGATTCTGCTGTCCGGATTGAGGTTGGAAGTTCATTCCACCACTGAGGGACAGTTAGCGTGAAGGTTCTGGAAAGGGACCTAGAGCCACGCTGAGTAGGCACTACTAAGCGTCAGTCGTAAATTGATCACAGATTGCGTGAGGGAACGTAAGCCTTCAGGAAAGCGTTGAGGTAGGGGGATGCTGTTCCAGACAAGGTCTTGAACGTGAGCATCAAGGCCTTGAAACTAGCAGTTATTAAACCCCTGATTAAAAAAACCTGACCTTGACCCCTGTCAATTGGCCAGCTATAGGCCAATATCAAACCTCCCCTTTATCTCCAATATCTTAGAAAAGGCGGTAACACAGCAGCTATGCTCATACCTACGTAGGAATAACATTCATGAAATATATCAGTCAGGATTTAGGCCTCATCATAGTACAGAGACAGCGCTGGTTAAAGTTGTAAATGACCAAATACTCTGATCAGGGTTGTGACTCCTTGCTTGTGTTGCTTGACCTTAGTGCAGCTTTTGAAACCACTGATCATACTATTAAAATATTCTCCTTGGTACACCATAAAACATTGTTGGTGTTAATGGACTGGCCCTCTCCTGGCTCAGGTCTTATTTGACTGATCATTATCAATTTGTGGATGTAAATGGTGACTTCTCTATGCATATGGGGGTAAAGTTTGGTGTTCTACAAGGTTCTGTTTTAGGCCCACTGCTTTTTTCTTTATATATATATATATATATATATATATATATATATATATATATATATATATAACCTCTGGGTCAAATTATTCATAAACATGAAATTAGCTTCCACTGTTATACTGTAGACACACGGTTGTATGTTTCAGCAAAGCCAGATGACATACACCATCATAATAAAGTTGAGGAATGTGTAAAGAACATTATGCACTGGATGCCTTACTGTCTGGATCTTCCAGTAGGTGTATAAACAAGCTTCAGTTAGTCCAGAATGCAGCTGCTAGAGTCCTTACTAGAACCAGAAGATATGACCACATCACCCATCTTATCCACACTGCATTGGCTCTGGGTGGAGCTCTCATCAACTGGAGGCTACAGCCTGGAGATTGCTTAGGATGGTACCACTTTAAGTACCATGGAAATGGTTTTGGACCTCAATTCCACATGGATATTCTCACTGTGGTTGCTGGGACTACAGTTCCTACTATGGCCTTGGGACTGCACTTACCACGTGCAGTTTTGCACTCAAGTGTCCTTTGGTGAACAGATTTCATATTAAAACCATAATGAACTTTCTTTTACTTTCACACTATCCCTTGTTAGCCAGATGAGGATGGGTTCCCTTCTCAGTCTGGTTCCTCTCAAGGTTTCTTCCTCATATCATCTTAGGGAGTTTTTCCTTGCCACCATCACCACCGGCTTGCTCAATAGGGATAAATTCAAACACTTAAAATCTGTACCCTGTGTTTATATTTTTCTGTAACGCTATCCATTGTGAAAAGTGCTATACAAATAAAACTCAATTGAAGGTTCCAATCTTCAACCTTCCAATGCCCAGAGAATTAAATTGATGCTGATAGAAATATGAACTGCTCAATTTCTTTTAACATAGTCAGGCTTCCAAAATGAAAATGTTTGTGATAAATGTAATAATTGTCCCACTTCAATTTGCAATTCATGCTTATTTAAGAACGTACCATTAGGCAGGTATACAGATTTGTTCTACAGATTACTACAAATATGTGCGTTACTGTGGCATTTATAGTATACACATTTTATGCAGAAGACCATGAGAAGTGCTGCAAGCCAGTTTCCTAAATGTAATGTTTATGTCCACAGTAGTCATGCCAAAATCGTTTCTACAAAGTACCAACTCTGGCATTCAATACTTCTGTGCCCTGAGGCTTTTTATGGCATAATGTATGACTTCTGTTAATCTACATTAAATAAACAAAACATGAACCTGCTTCTCCAGAGCCACTCAAAATTCTAGAATCAAATGGTAGAATAAGTAAAGGCAAAGTAATGGTAAAGATTAATGGATGACAGTTCTTTTCACACTGTAAGTTCTGAAATGCATTAGTTGTAGAGTGTGTGCTAGTATAAACCACTTACTGTAGTAGCCATACAGGACTGTGTCTTCAATTTGTCGCCTTGTTTCATTACTTGTTGCCCAGTCCTGAAATTTATAAAAGAGAAACAAATGACTAAGGAATAAGCAATGTATATATAGCCAAGGGAAAAATAAAAATAAAACAAAATATCATGCAGTTTTTCCACCAGATGGTGGACCACAGCTCAGCTCTGCTCTTTAATCCTCGACTTATTTCATTTATTCAACCTTTAAATTTATTATTATTTCAACCGCCAAGCAAGCAATATCATACGTACTATGGATATAAAAATTCTAAACACACAATAAATCATGTCAGAACTTTTTCCACCCTCAATGTGAAATCACAATGTAAAAAATTTAAGTGGAAAAACAAACAAACATACATTTTAGGGAAAAATAGGAAAAATAAAAAAAGTTACAATAACCTGGCTGCATAAGTGTGCACACCGTTTTATAATAGGGGATGTGGCAGTGTTCAAAATGAACCAGATTCAATCTCATTTTTAAAAGTAACTATAATATAGCTGTCATCGATCAAATTATTCTGATTAAACCTAAATAAAGTTGAGCTGTTTTTGTATGATTTTCTTCAAATCCTCTTTGCTTCAGCCAAGTGCTGAAGCCATGGCATGCATAGAACTTACAAAGCATGCATGGTATCTCACTTGTCAAAAGGTATCTATCAGGACAGGGGTATAAAAGAATTTCCAAAACATTAGATGTACTATGGAACAGCGTAAAGGCTATCATCAACAAATACAGAAAATGGAGCACCATAGTGACATCACCAAGGACAGAACGGCCCTCCAAAATGTGTGTGTGTGTGTGTATATATATAAATATATAAATAAATAAATAAATAAATAAATAAATAAATAAAGACACTGAGACAGTGAAGCAACCCCAAACCATAACATTTCCACCACCATGCTTCACAGTTGGTATGACATGCTTCTCCTGAAAAGTTGTCTTTGGTCTCCACCAAACATGCATGCTGTTACTGTGGGCAAATAACTCTATCTTTGATTTGTCTGTCCAGAGCACATTAGTCCAAAAAGCCTGGTCTTCGCGTGTATGCTCATTGTCAATCTGTGGTCTTGCAAAGGATTTTTCCTGGCACGTCTCCCATGCAGGTCAAACTTGCACAATCTCTTTCTGCTTGTAGAAACATGCACTTTGACCCCAAGAGTTGCAAGTATTACTAGCAGAGACAGTGATGACATTTTGGGGTTCTTGGAGACTTCTTTTTGCATCAGACAGTCTGCTCTTGGGCTGAATTTGCTGGGATGGCCAGTCCTGGACAAATGGGCAGTCTTTTGAAATCTGTACAACTTTTAGACGATTTTCCTTACAGTGGAATGTGAATTCAAAAATGGAATTTGGTCATCTTTTTTTAAATCTCGTGCCAGACTCATAGGCATCCACAACCTTTTTTCTGAAGGCCTTACAGAACTCTTCAGATCTTGGCATGATGACACCACACACCTCAATAACAAAGGGAACATCAGGCAGGAGATGTGAGCGGTTTAAAAACACCTGAACATAAGCAGGTTCTGATCACTGGCACCCAATCTTGAACACCTGATTCTACTCTCATGGATTTGAAAATGTGATAAATTTAGGGGTGTACTTTTTCCATGTGATTAATCTGCTTTATTTTTTGTTAAAATATATTATGAAAATTTAGACAAAATGTCAATTGTACGTGTCATTTGATCTAATTTGGACTCCATTGCTCCCTTGAAGTCATGCAATGTGACTGTTGCTCGTTCTGCTCCATGGTATAATGACAACCTGCGCTCTATGAAGGCAGCTTGTCGTAAAATGGAGCGCAAGTGGCTTGAATGTATTCTTTCAAGCTTGGAAAGACAGCTTGGGGGAATATAGAGCTGCAATTGAGTCTAAAAGAATCAAAGCAATCCCAGGCATCTCTTCCATACTATAAACAAACTCCTCAAAGTTGAAGTTGGCAACATCATTGCCTGTTTCATATCAGTTATGTAATAAGTTTCTTTATTTTTTCAGTTCTAAAATTGACAATGTTCATATCCTTATTCATGCTACACTTGTTTCCTCTTCAACACTCTGCTTGCTTAATTTCTCTGGCACATCTTTCACAAATTTTTTCTCAAATTGACTCAGAGTTGCTTATGAAAAACTTATAATGAAAAACTTGGCCGAAGGCGGAACACGTTTTTTCCATTTATTTTGCCATTTTTTTTCACCATTGCAGAATTTTAATTGTCAAAATGTGCTTTTTACTATTTTGTCTTGCTTTTCAAAGAAAAAAAATCAATTACAAAAACTTCAAAACTGCTTCAGTATGTCACAGTACATGTTGGCATTCATGGTTCCCTCAATGAACTGTAGCTCCCCAGTGCCGGCAGCACTCATGCAGCCCCAGAACATGATACTCCCACTACCATGCTTGACTGTAGGCAAAACACACTTGTCTTTGTACTCCTCACCTGGTTGCCACCACACACGCTTGACACCATCTGAACCAAATAAGTTTATCTTGGTCTCATCAGACCACAGGACATGATTCCAGTAATCCATGTGCTTAGTCTGTTTGTCTTCAGCAAACTGTTTGTGAGCTTTCTTGTGCATCATCTTTAGTAGAGGCTTCCTTCTGGGACGACAGCCATGCAGACCAATTTGATGCAGTGTGCAGCGTATGGTCTGAGCACTGACAGGATGACCCCCGCACCGCTTCAACCTCAGCAGCAATGCTGGCAGCACACATACGTCTATGTCCCAAAGACAACCTCTGGATATGATGCTGAGCACGTGCACTCAACTTTTTTGGTCGACCATGGCGAGGCCTGTTCTGAGTGGAACCTGTCCTGTTAAACCACTGTATGGTCTTGGCCACCATGCTGCAGCTCAGTGTCAGGGTCTTGGCAATCTTCTTATAGCCTAGGCCATCTTTATGTAGAGCAACAATTCTGTTTTTCAGATCCTCAGAGAGTTCTTTGCCATGAGGTGCCATGTTGAACTTCCAGTGACCAGTATGAGGGAGTGGGAGAGCGATGACACCAAATTTAACACACCTGCTCCCCATTCACACCTGAGACCTTGTAACACTAACAAGTCACATGACACCGGGGAGGGAAAATGGCTAATTGGGCCCAATTTGGACATTTTCACTTAGGGGTGTACTCACTTTTGTTGTCAGCGGTTTAGACATTAATTAATTTTGAGGGGACAGCAAATTTACACTGTTACACAAGCAGTACACTAACTACTTTACATTGTAGCAAAGTGTCGTTCCTTCAGTGTTGTCACAGGAAAAGATATAATCAAATATTTACAAAAATGTGAGGGGTGTACTCACTTTTATGAGATATTGTACATGTACATACATACATATATATATATATATATATATATATATATATATATATACACATACACACACACACACACACACATATATATATATATGTATAATATTTTACACACACACACACACACACACACACACACACATTATATTAGAACTGTAACAAATTTTTTTTTTTTTAAATCGATAATAATCGATTATGAAAATCAACGTCAACGAATCTCATTATCGATTAGTTGGTCTGCACGCGGTACATTTACTCATTACATTACTTCTGTTCCGAAAACACGCTACGGAGAGTAAATACTAAAGTCGTGTCCCAAATGACGTACTATACACTAGGGATGTCACGATACCAAAAATCTAGTAGTTGGTACCGATACCACCAAAAGTACACGATACTCGACACCAAAGTCGATACCACGGTGTTGTATAAAATTAAAAAACTCTCCTGGAGGACATCCTCCTCTGGCTGATACTGGCAAAGAGAGAACGAGAGAGAGAGAGAGAGGTGGGCGGGCGGATTTTAGTTATCAAACACTGTCTGATAATGAATGGACTTGCACTCCTGCGTGCACACACACGCGCACACCTTATACTCTGAATGCAAGCATTAGTTTAAATTCACTGATATGGTGGCAGGACGGAAAGATTTATTAAAAGCATGAACATTTGAATAATTATTAGTGACATTAGGCTACATGTTGCTGACAGGACACGGGCTGAATGGCGATGCATGGTGGCCCATTCGGAGGTAGTTTATAACATCGCAATGCATTAGCGTCTAACAAATAACTGGCTATCGCAAACATTACATGGAGCATAACGTTAGCTGGTTTCACGGCCACAATGCCAGTCAAACAAACATAATATAGGATCGTCTTTCAGGTCTTTCCCCAAATTCCAGGTGTTTCCTTGCTTTGTTTGAAATGAACGATAGCATCGGTTACACACCGGAAACCGATACTAGCTTTCCTCTCAACGAGTCGGGGCGGAGCTAAACTTAAAGCTAAGCTAATCTTTTGTAGTTTTTCCCATGTGCTTGTAGGCGTTCTTCTTCTTCTTCACCAGTTGTGGACTGACTAAAACACTTGCGCGTATTTGCTGTCCCCATCAGGTCCAGAAGAATCGCAACCTTGGTACTTTCGTTACAATCGGTACCAACAGAAATGCAGAAAAACAAGTACCGTCACATTTTAAAAATGTTGGTACCGACTTGGTACCGAAGTATCGGTTCTCGTGACATCCCTACTATACACTTACACTATCATCTATTGCAGTGTTTCTCAACCGGCGGTCCACAGATCCCTAGTGGTGAGTTGTGTAATTGCAGGGGGTCTGTAGGAAAGTTTTTAAAATGTTTAAAAGTATATATTTTATATATATACACACACATATATATATATATATTTTTTTTTTAGGGATGCACCGAAATGAAAATTGTTGGCCGAAGCCGAATATAATGAAAAACTTAAAAAGGCCGAAGACGTTTTTTCGCGTTTTTTCCATTTATCTTTGCCAAAAATAAGCTTTTTACTATTTTGTCTAGCTTTTCAAAGAAAAAAATCAATTACAAAAACTACAATTTCAAAATATTTATTTAACACTGAACATTTTTTTTTATTCCATCAGGTATAGGTTACCAACAAGGCACAATATAACTTTAAATAAATAAATGAGTAAAAAAATATTTTGAAGTGGTCATCTTTGAGCCCCCCTTGAATAGCCTATGTTAGGCCAATAATTGACTGCTGAAAGAATGTAACACTCTATAGCCTACAAAAAAAATGTGCATAGACAAGAGTGCAAAAAATGGTTACAATCGGTTATATACGGCTGATTATATTGGGGATATATACCACTTGCGTCCCTGTACACCTCGCGGAGTATTATAGTAGATATAGTATAGTTAGATACGTTGTTAATGTTATGTACCGTGATAGATTTAGTTAGTTTGAACTACAGATTAGTTCATTTAGTCCCCGCTGATTTTTCCGCTCCCAGTCCATAGTACTAGCTCATGTTTCTTGTTTTGACCCTGTTTTCTGTGACCGCGACTTTCATTCCTGGTTTTTTCTCCGTTTATGCCTGTTTGCCGATCGCCCGACCCTTTGCCTGTCTTGACTACGTTTTTTGTATTACGATTTGGATTTGTCTGCCTGCCCTAAATAAATATGTCTTTACCTGCTTCCATACTCTACTCCCTTATGTCTCGCGACGTGACAGAATACTCCGGAACAGAAACAAAACAAACGCACGTCCACGCACGTTTACTGTCCACAGAAAACATCTGAAGAGCATGTAGCTCGTGCATGCACGCACCCCCTCATTGAGGTCGTGACATTCGCGTGTCTCACTCTGGTTGCTAGGCTATTTTGTCGCGTCATCATACGTCATTGTTCGGTCAAATTTATTCAGCCTTTTCACTTATTCAGCCGAACACTGAAAATGCTTTTTTTTGCTATTTTCGGCCGAATAATTTCGGTTGCCGAACATTTGGTGCATCCCTAATACATATATATACATATATTTATACACACACACACACACACACACACACACACACACACACACACACACATATTTTTTTTTTTGTAAAATGTATCAAGTGAGATGTCAAAATAATCAATTCAGTTATTCGCAAATGTCACGTTAGCTGAGTTGACGATCATTCATTGATGGATTTATTTTACATTTATTTACAAATGAAATGACAATTTGCAAAAAAGTGTTGCATTGATGGATAAAATAAACAAAAGATAATTCAGAGTCAAATTAAATGTCACACCAACAATAAAATGTAAAAAATAAAATCTTTGAATGTTTTGATTCTATTTTAATGTTAATATTATTAATGTTAAATATAAATAAAATAAAGTAACCTAGATAGAAATGGCTGTTTAATACAGTGGCAAGAAAAAGTATGTGAACCTTTTGGAATTTCATGGTTTTCTGAATAAATTTGCCATAAAATGTGATCTGATCTTCATCTAAGTCAAGGGTATTGACAAATATAATGTGTCTAAAATAATAACACACACAAAAAATTCTGATCCCTCATGTCTTTATTGAGAACAAACAAAAAAAAACTCATAGTGCTTGTGGAAAAAGTATGTGAACACTTGAGTTAATGACCTCAAAAAAGCTCATTGGAGAAATGAGTTTGTAGCTTTGGACTACAGCTACTTTGACTGATAAAAAAACCCTCAAACCTTTGGAGTTTGATCTGCACAAGAAGCACACGCTAATGTGAGCCATGCCTCGCCAAAAGAGCTTTCAGAGGATCTACAATCAAGAATTGTTGATTTACATAAAGCTGGCAAGGGTTACAAAGTGATTTCAAAGACTTTAGAAATTCACCAGTCTACAGTTTGGCAAACATACTACAAATGGACACACTTTGGGACTGTTGCTACTCTACCAAGAAGTGGGTGCCCAGTCAAAATGACACCAAGAGCACAACGAAGACTCATCAACGAGGTAAAGAAATAACCCCGGATGACAGCCGAAGATTTGAAGGAATCATTGGAACTGGCTAACATCTTTGTTCATGAGTGTACAATATGTAAAATATTGAACAAGCAGAGTATCTACGGCAGGACACCACGAAGGAAGCCACTGCTTACTAAAAAGAACATTTCTGCAAGCCTGAAGTTTGCAAAAGAGCACACTGACACTCCACAGCGGTATTGGCAAAATGTTTTGTGGACTGATGAAACTAAGATTAACTATTTGAAAAAAACCACACAGCACTACATCTGGCGTAGAAAGGGCACGGCATATCATCATGAAAACATCATCCCAACCATAAAGTATGGTGGAGGAAACATCATGATTCAGGCCTGCTTTGCTGCATCAGGGCCTACCAGCTTGCAATCATTGAGGGGAAGATGAATTCCCAAGTATATCACACAATTCTTCAGGATAATGTGAGAATGTCTGTATGACAGCTGAAACTGTGTAGAAGTTGGGTGATGCGACAGGACAACGACCCAAAACACCGGAGCAAGTCCACAACAAAATGGCTTCAGAAAAATAAAATCCACCTTTTGGAGTGGCCAAGTCAGAGCCGAGACCTCAACCCAATAGAGATGCTATGGAATGACTTGAAGAGAGCCAGACACATGAGACGTCCAAAGAATATGACAGAGCTAGAGCATTTCTGCCAGGAAGAATGGGCTAAAATTCCTCCTGAACGATGTGCAGGTCTGATCCACAGCTACAGGATGCACCTGGTTGAGGTTATTGCTGCCAAGGGGGGGCATTTATTGCTGCCCGGGAGGGGGGGGGGGGGGTGTACTTTTTCCACTGCCATTTTGAATGTTGGATGAGTGTGTTCAATAAAGACATAAGGGATCAGAATTTATTTTGTTATTATTATTATTTTAGGCACATTATATTTGTCAATACCCTTGACTTAGATGAAGATCATATCACATTTTATGAACTTATTCAGAAAACCATGAAATTCCAAAAGGTTCACATACTTTTACTTGCCACTGTATATAGCCTATAATTGTTGTGGAGTGAGGGGGTCCTTGTGGATTGTTTTAAATAGGCTAGGGGTCCAAAGCTCACAAAAGGTTGAAAACCACTGGTCTAGTGTATGAATTTTAGAAAGGTAATATCATCTCAAATGGAACACAGTTTTTTTTACTAACCTGAAAGTTTGCCCCCTTACGATTAATCAAAAAAAATAATTGGCCAACTAATCCATTATGAAAATAATCGTTAGTTGCAGCCCTACATTTTATATTTATATATACACATATAATCACAAACACACACACACACACACACACTAGGGATGCCACGAGAACCGATACTTCGGTACCAACATTCTTAAAACGTGACAGTACTTGTTTTTCTGCAGTAGCGGATGTACCGATTCTATTGAAAGCACCGAGGTTGCAATTCTTCCTGACCTGATGGGGGCAGCAAATACGTGCAAGTGTTTTAGTCTGTCCACAAGTGGTGAAGAAGAAGAACAACAACTACAAGCACACGAGAAAAACTACAGAACTTTAGCTCCACCCCGGCTCACTGAGAGGAAATGTGTTATAGAATATGGAAATACTTCACATTCGAGGTGGATAACAACGAACATATAGTTGATGCTCTGAAGCCGGTGTGCAATCGATGCTATCATTCACTTCAAACAAAGCGAGGAAACACCTGGAATTTGGCGAAGCACCTGAAAGACGGTGCTATATTTGTACTATATTTTTATGTTTGTTTCAGGCAGCTCGCATTGTGCCGTGAAACCAACTAATGTTATGCTCCATGTAATGTTTGCGATAGCCAGTTATTTGTTAAGGACACTAACGCATTGCAATGTTATAAACTACCTCCTAATGGACCACCATGCATCACCATTCAGCCCGTGTCCTGTCAGCTAAATGTAGCCTAATGTCACTAATAATTATTCAAATGTCCATGCTTTTAATAAATCTTTTTGGCCTGGCACCATATCAGTGAATTAAAACTAATACTTGCATTCAGAGTGTAAGGGGTGTGTGCGTGTGTGTGTGTGTGTGTGTGTGTGTGTGTGTCCGTGCGTGCGTGCACACTAGGGATGTCACGAGAACCGATACTTTGGTACCAACACTCTTAAAACATGACAGTATTTGTTTTTCTGCAGTAGCACCATTTGTAACTAAAGTACCAAGATTGTGATATGTGTGTGTGTGTGTGTGTGTGTGTGTGTGTATACATATATATACACAAACACAAACACACACACACACACACACACACACATACATATATATATATATATATATACATTATATATATATATATATATATATATATATATATATATATATATATACACACACACACACACACACGTATAGTATTAACAGCAAAACTGAGTCATTACACTGTCCCATTTGGGTTCAAGGTGCTGAAATTTCCAAAATATTGATCATACCTTGTATGTACCATTCTGATACTTCATGAATGATACTAGAAAAATATCCACTGGGAGGAGAGCTGATGTGATAAGTGCAATGGCCAGAGCACATATGGCTGTAATAGTGGAAATGACTTCACTCTCCTGCCGACTCTGGTAATTTCGAATGTAGACCCAACAGAAGGTCAGGATAACCTAGAAGTTGAAGATAAATTTTTTTAACTATACAATGTAGTATATTCCAAGAAAATGGGGGAAATGCAATACAATATAAAACCTTAATAATACAGTGAAAGTTGTCCTATTGCTTATCCATAAATGCTGTAAGTTTCAAGTCGTCTCTATAAGTTTTAATAAACTGACATGCTGGACAAAAGGCTTTTTTGTGCCACAAATAGTAGTAGCCTAACCAGCATGCTTAGATAAATTCCCACTTCCCACAAATAAAATTCAGGATACGGGAGCTTTACGTGTGTGTCCGTAGTGAGACGGGAATTAACTACAAAAAGACTAACAATTCGTTAGTTTTTATAACAAAGAATATCGGGGTTTATGTGTTACCCACAGTTTCTTAAAAAAAAACTATTACTTTGAATCTCAGAAAAAAATTAACGTCACTTAATGACGCGAGTAAAGATCCACCTTAGTAATACTGCTTTAAAATGCAAGTTGTTTATATTTTATAAATTGACGATCGACTAACACAATTGTAAGTTAATTTAATCACAATTAGAACTGAAAAAATGAAAAGTTTGTTTATTTGACAAGGCAACTTTAGCATGTAAACAAACAAATCACCTTTTGCCTATATACGCTTATACCGTATACTGTTGACAAACTGAATTTGGACAAACAGGATCAACTTGTAAACTAGGAAGACTCTTCATATAATGCTTAATCCAAAATATTCTTCTCTTACCAACAGTACAAGCGTGAAAATAGACCATCCTAACACGGATTCAGTTAGCAGGCTTGTAGAAACCGCCATCTTCATTCCACTTCCTGCAACATACAGCGCCTCCAATCACGTGAATGATTAACAAGGAAGCAGAAAAAAATAAGCTGTGTCCCAAATGACGCACTATACGCTATGCACTTATACACTATGTACTGTGTAATCGTGTAGTGTCATCGGAGTCTGATAGCCTCTCCCCCTCCGCTACGGAAGTGTCAGACATTCCGCATTTCGTTTTTCGGTTTATTAAGTGCATCATCCGGGTATTTAAAATGTACTTATTCTATTTGGAATTTTCATTGTGAACACACTACTCGCACTATTCATACTACAAAAATAGAATAGTGCATAACTACGCGAATTTGGACGAACTCTGAATAAATAAAGTATCACAGACATTGGCCGCTGAGATCGTACGTCATGGTACGTATTGGTGCGGGGAACTTTCCATAACTCGCCTATTATTGTTATCATTAGAGGTTCAAGCCCGAAATGCTGAAACCCTACTGTAGCTAATTGTAAGGATTTTTATTAGGGGTTCAACCCCGAAGTGCTGAAAACCTATTGTAATTGTAAGGATTTTTTATCAGGGGTTCAAGCCCAAAATGCTGAAGCCCTATTGTAATTGTAAGGATTTTTAGTGGTTCATTTAATCATGAGATATTTCTTGTGTGACACCTTGGTAACGAAAAGCCTTTTTATAGACCATCAATTTACTATCCCAGCTGATGTTAAAGTTGAAGTTTTGATTTACCCTTGCAAGGGCTGAAAAATTTGAAATGGGCATGGCCACTTTTACTTAAATGGCTATAACTTTTGAAAGGAATGAGATATTTTCACTAAACTTGGTGTACATATATGGGCTCAATTTAAGGATAGATGTAAAAAAAAAACAAAAAAAACAAAAAAAAAACCACTACTGAGTGTGACCAGATGGTGGCGCCATAGCAGAACAAAACATGAAAATGGCAGTAAATGTGGAACCATTGGTCCAATAGACTTAATAATTAAATCTTGCAAGAATTGTCCTTGTCCAAGGTCCAGTCATCATATATGAGGACAATTGTGAATCTTGAAAAACATGGCCACCATTGGTGGAGCAGTGTTCAGCAGCTATTAGACAAGCTTAATGAAGGCAGATTTTCTTAACATTGTCTTGTTTTTTCTTTGATTTAGGTGCTTATAAGATTGAACAACATTAAGTAATATCTTTTAACATCTTTAAGGGCCCTAAACAGTTGAACCCCGATAACTGCTGCTACATTTATTTTTATTATTATTATTATTATTATTATTATTATCATCATCATCATCATCATCTTCACATGAATGTGATGTAAATGTACCAATCATATTTTATCAAGGTTTATCACTTAATTTGTTCATTTGAGGTATCAGGGCTTGCGATTATATCACATTATGAATGTAGTGAGATCGGGAAATTATGTTATAAAGGGGAGACCTGACGTAAGCATTTTTCTTACCCATCATTTATTCCAAGTATCTATATCAACAACAAAATGTGTGTGAAACCTGAAAATGGTATTATAAAAGGGAGACCTGGAATAAGCATTTTGTTTCTTGTCATTCCTTATAGGATTGCACAATATTAAGTAATATCTTTTAACGTCTATAAGGGTCCTAAACTGCTTGAACCCCAATAATTGCTATTATTATTATTATTATTATTATTATTATTATTATTATTATCATCATCATCATCATCACATAAATGTTTTACCACTGTAACTGTTATCTTTGTAATTGTTTGTTTTGGAGTATATCTGTATTCTTTTATTGCTGTAAAAAAAATTCTTAGTACTTAAAGATGCACTATTTAGATTTTTTTCAGTATTTCAAAGTGAACAAGCTGTTCTGACCTGGAGCACAAGAAAAGCTAAAACGATGGGGTTGAAGACAGAAAAAGCCATTTCCACAATGAAAAAACTATATGCACATTTCATGTACATTAAATATATATTAAATTAGGGACATCTCCACAATTATTAACCAAGAAAAATAAGCCAAATCTATGCTTGATAAGCATGAGTTTTCACAATTCATTATGACAATGATTTATTTTCCAAATCTAACTATCTAGATTCTAAGTAACTGGAGACAGAACTTTTTTGTACTCCACATAGATCATAAACCATTGAAATAGCTTGAGAACTGTAAACATTATTGTGCTTTTTATGAAGGAAAATGCAGTTCCCCTGTTTACTTGTATTTGTTTATAGGGCAGTCTTGCCCATCTCTGGGGGACATTTGGCTTCCCAAGAATACAAAAAGCTGCACAACAAACATTTATGGCAATACAATCAAAAAATAATAATTGGTAATCATTTACTAATAATTGATCATTTCCATTCCTATATCTGTACTTGTAGTATCAGTATCATTTACTTGATACAGTATCATTAATTGAGAGTGCCAGATGCGGAAGTGGACAACGCCAGTTTCTACTGCTGTAATTGGTCACTCTCAATCAGTCCCCTTTAAAATAAAATTCTCAAAGTACTTATGTCCTGTAAATGGAAAAAAATAATTAATTAATTTAAAAAAAATTTAGAAACAAATTGGTTGAATAAATGAATCAATGGAGTCATTCACAATGTACAACAAGATGATCACTGTTTGCACGTACTGGAATAACAATGTAATTTACAGAAAGAGCCAGTAAATTAATCTTTCTCAAGAAAAAAAAATTATTAACTGAGATCACTTTGTCACTCTTTTCCACCGTAGTCGCACAGGTATTCGAATGCACAAATTCAGATATCACCAACTGTCATGTGTCTGCAGCTGTATAGTCCTGGTTTTATTAAATCATTTCTTTAATCATTATGGTGTACTAAATTATTGTTTCGTTATGTATTCGTGACACAGCGGTTAGTGTAATTTTAGCTCTCTTAGTATCAAACACGGATAATTTTATTATTTACACATAGCGGTTAGCATAACGTCAGCTTGCTTTCTAGCAAACGTGGCTAATTTTATTATGTACACATAGCGATTAACAAATGATCCCTTACTAAATAAACCCTACAGGAATCCTGGAGGAATATTATGCAGATATCCTACAGGATTTATTTTATGTCTCATAATGACTGATGCACTCTTTAAAGTTTCCAAGCAGTACAATTCATACTTAAAAAAAAAAAAAACATAATTAAAAAAAGGTAAGAATTTTTTTTGTAACTAATATAATTAGCCAGATTTGCTAGTAAATGAGCAAACTTTGCTAACTGCTGTGTGTAAATAATAAAATTAGCCATGTTTAATAGTAAGCAAGCTAACATTATGCTCACGATTTGTCACAAATACATAACAGAACAGTAATTTAGTACACCATAATGATTAAAGAACTTATTTAATAAAAGCAGGACTATAACTCTACAGATACACGGTGGTTGAATTTGTGCAGCAGTTGAATTTGTGCATTCAAATACCTGTGCGACTACGGTGCCGAGTGACATCATCTTAATCAAATCTTTTGTCGAAAAAGATTCATTTACTGGCTCTTTCTGTAAATTACATCGTTATGGCAGTATGTGAGATAAGTGAACATCTTTTTGTGTGTTGTGAACAGAGTTGGGTATTACAAAGTACAGTGATTACAGTCACTGGTGTCAATAAAATTATGTTACTTGCATTACACGTCTGTTGTTAAGAAAACAATATTAAGTAAAATGCACTTCTAAAATAAAATCACTTTTTGCACAGCTGCCAGCGGCGTAACCTGGCCTGGGCATTCAGGGCTGTAGCCCAGAAGACTTTTACTTTACCCCCGAATAATTATCCACATGGAGCGGTTTGTCACTATGTAAAACAAGGTGTGTAAATGTCTATATGAGTTCCTTTTCAAAGGTAACTCGACGTTGCGTTTAGCATAACGGTATGGGAGCGCCCTTGTGCGCACGACCGGTATCTGAAGCTTGTGTAAAATCATGCTTCTATTTATAGGCCTACCATGATCAGGTGACGTGGCAATTAAGCGCATCATGTGATATAAATATGGCACCTGTGAACCGCGTCGTCAGCCTTATTATCTTCAGCGAGACTGCATGTCTGTTGTTTGTGTGACAAAAAGACGCTTCATTTCTCCTCTATATTTATATTCCTTTTTAAAAGAAAAGAAAAAGAGAAAGAAAGAACGAGCGAGAGAGAATTCAGAAAGTGTGTTACGCCTTGCTCCCATTTCTTCACGGGAGGAGACGGACACGCTTTCTGTGTGAAGTGTTTAGGGTTGGAGCATCCCCCCTTGAGGGGGCTGACTGTCAGCATTGTGAACGTTTTATGATTAGGCAGCTCCGATCGCGACTTGCTCTCTTCTCGTCCGAAGGGAGTTGGTTTCAGAGACTCGCAGATCTGGGCTGGCCACTGCTGAGGTAGCCAGCCGGCTCAGGTCCTGGGGATCTCATATGGACTTGGACGAGGAGCCGGAGACGAGTGCTGCTCTATCTCTTGCTTTGTCTTCTGGGTCCGGCTCTATGCCTGACTTTGGAGCTCGCGTCGCAACTCCTCCTTCCCCTATGGAAAGACAAAACACCCTCGCTGACTCCAATGAGTCGGTAGAGGGCGCCATTGCACCAAAAACCGAGGGCAGCTCTCAAGCATATAAAGAGCTGCTTGAGGTGATTACTAGGGCAGTTAAAAAGTTGAATATAGACTGACCCGGGAAAGAGGAAGTGGCTCGTAGCAGGCTGGATGAGCGCTTCCTCTCCAGTGAAAATAAATATAAATCTCCCTCACACTGCAGAAAACTCCCCTTTTTTCCAGAAGTGCATGATGAGATATCATGCTTCTGGGGAAAACCATACACTAGCCGTGTTTATAACCCTATGATGTCTGATTACTCAGCCATCATGGGGAGTGAGCAGCATGGCTATTTAGCGATGCCGAAGGTGGAGGAGGCGCTCTCTCCATTAGCAGCAGATAATTTAGGTGGGCCAACTTTACTTTCCAAGCCATGTAAAGCCACCTCGGTGTTGGTGGGCAAAGCCTATGTGGCAGCGGGTCTTGCTTGTGGGTCACTGCATACAATGGCAGTATTACAGGTCTACCAAGCAGACCTGCTGAGTGAGCCCAATAATGTGGAGGGAATTGGGCCCTGAGGCAGTGGCAGAGCCGCACCGTGCCACAGATTTATCTCTCCAGGCAACGACACAAATGGCCCGTCATATCAGCCGTACAATGGGTAACTTGGTTGTGGCGGAGAAACACCTATGGCTCAACCTCTCAGGGATGGGGGACAAAGATAAGGCCTCCTTGCTGGACGCCCCTGTTAAACCTTCCGGCCTGTTTGGCGGCGCGGTTAATGCCATCAGGTTTCGTGAGGCAAAACAGCAAATGGCAGCGTTCAGCCAGTTCCTTCCCCTTCGTGTCGAGTTCACCTGGGCATCCATGAGTGGAGCCCGGGCCAGCGCTTGTGGGAGGGAGGCACAGAAGGCGAGTGTGGTGGCCCACCTCCCCCCACGGAGAGCCAGGGGGACTGGGCGGCTACAGCCACAGCCTGATTAAAGGCCTGATCTAAGAATGATCATAAAAGCAAAGCAGGCAAAGAAGGAACGGTCCTGATGGGTTACGGAGGGACATATCAGGGGACATGAGGTTGTTAAGGCAGATAGCCCTGAGTGCTACTGTAGGGCCTGCCCTAGCCAAGGCCGTCCCACATTTTCAGCCTTCTGTGGTCAGCGAGCTGTCACAGGGCAACGGAAATCTGATGCTTTCCCTCCAACAGAATGTGGAAAAGCTAACGTCACTAAAAGACCATCTGGCAGCGTGGAAACTACTGCCAAATGTGTCTCCATGGGTTTTGTCTACCATAGAAAAGGGTTACTGGGTCCAGTTCAGAGCTCAACCCCCCCCGGTTCAGAGGTGTGCTCACCACAGTGGTCAGCACAGAGCAGAGCTCAACGTTAGCGCAGGAAGTAAGATCCCTTTTGGACAAAGAGGCCATAGAACATGTACCCTGTTCCCTAAGGGAAGGAGGTTTTTACAGCCGTTATTTCCTGGTCCGCAAAAAAGTTGGGAGTATGCGGCCAATTTTAGATTTGCGTCATCTGAACCATACTCTTTGGACATACAGGTTCAAGATGCTGATGCTCAAACTTATCGTGCCACAGATTCAGTTCGAGGACTGGTTTGTGACGATAGATCTGAAAGATGCATATTTCCACATAGGAATAGCGCCCAGTCACAGGAAGTTCCTGAGGTTTGCGTTTGGAGACAATGCATACCAATATCGGTTTCTTCCCCTCCAGTATCTACAAGAGACTGTTGGGCCTTATGGCAGCAGCAGCCAACGTCATACCGTTGGGCCTATTGCACAAAAGACCGTTTCAATGGTGGCTGAAAAGTCGGGGGTTTCATCCTCGGATGAAACCTCTGAGAGTAATCAGTGTCACACAGTGATGCCTACATGCTCTGAGTATTTGGAGGTGTCCCCAGTTTCTAGCCTGGGGTCACATTCTAGGGGAATCTCCTTATCGCAAGAAGGTAATGACAGACGCCTCCCTCATGGGCTGGGGTGCAGTCTTAGATGGCTGTCCAGCTCACGGTCTTTGGAGCGGCCCTCATCTGGAGTGGCATATAAATCACCTAGAGATGCAGGCCGTATTCCTAGCACTGAAGTTCTTTCTTCCTCAGTTGAGAGGTCACCATGTGTTAGTTGTGACAGACAACACAGCGGTGGTGTCATATATCAACCACCAGGGAGGGTTACGTTCAGCCCCCTGTTCAGGCAGGCGCAACTAATCCTTCTCTGGGCAGAGGGAAAGTTCTTGTCAGTGAGTCCAATGTACATTCCGGGCAGCCGGAATGTGGAGGCAGACATCCTGTCGAGGCAATGGCTGAGGCCCGGGGGTTAAAGGCTCCATCCACAAGTGGTGGAGTCCACATGGCGGAGGTTCGGACAAGCAGAAGTGGATGTGTTCGCCTCCGAGGAGACAACACACTGCCCTCTGTGGTTCGCCAAGACCGTCTACGTCTGCTGCTAGTAGCACCTTATTGGCAGCTCGAATATGGTTCTCAGGGATAATATTCCTGCTCGACGGCACTCCTTGGGAGATTCCCATCCGCAGGGATCTACTCTCTCAAGCCGGAGGGCTGATTTATCACCCTCGGCCAGAACTATGGAAACTCTGGGTCTGGCCCCTGAGGGGCACCTGCTCATAGATTCTGGTCTCACAACTGAGATTGTAGAGACCATGTTAAATGCTAGAGCACCATCCAGAAGGAAATTGTATTCGCTCAAGTGGTGGCTTTTTGTCTTATGGTGTGAGGAACGTCAGCTAGACCCAGTGAACTACACAATAGCTACAGTCCTGGAGTTCTTACAAGGATGTTTCTCAGCAGGGTTGGCTCCTTCTACAATCAGGGTTTACCTGGCCGCCATTTCGGCCAGCCACGCCCCTGTTGATGGAGCCTCTGTGGGGCAACATCCTCTAATTTGAAGTTCATGCGGCCTTCCTGTATCCTAGGCCAGATTATATTCCTAAGGTGCCTACATCGGCTGCCCACCCTGTGGTGTTGCAGACTTTCTGCCCTCCTCTATTCCCCACACCGGAACAAGAGAGGATGCACCTGCTGTGTCCAGTAAGGGCTGTCTGTACTTACGTCCACCACTCCGGCCAGTGGCGTAAGTCGGAGCAGCTGCTGGTCTGCTTTTGCAGTGACAGTAGAGGTGATGCTGTGTCAAAGCAGCGCATCTCTAATTGGATAGTGGAATCAATCTCTATTGCTTATGAGGCGCACAGTCTTGCTACGCCTCTGGGCATAAGGACTCATTCCACTAGGGCGGTTGCCTCCTCGAAGGCTTTGTCCAAATGGGTATCCTTATGGGATGTGTGTGCTGCTGCAGGGTGGTCTACGCCACACACATTCATTCGTTATTACAGCTTGGATATTCATTCCACCCCGGGGTTGAGTGTCTTGCAGTGACCCTCGGGCTTGGGTCTTTTTCAACAGGCCGTACCCTCGGTGTGACGGAGTGGGTATTCTCGTTCCCATACTGTTATGCTAAACTCAACGTCGAGTTCCCTTTTAAAGGAAACCTCTGGGTTTCGCATGTAACCCTGTTTCCTTGAGAAGGGAACGAGACGTTGCGTAGATTTGTCATACCAGGGTAGGCCTGTGAATTGCGTCTTCATTTCAGATAATAGAGGCTGACAGCGCGGTTCACGTATTTATATCTTGTGACGAAATTGCCACATCACCTGATCATGGCAAGCCTATAAATAGAGGCATGATTTTGCACAAGCTTCAGATACCGGTCGCGCACACAAGGGCGCTCCCATACTGTTTTGCTAAACGCAACGTCTCGTTCCCTTCTCAGGAAACAGGGTTACATGCGTTACCCAGACATTCCAGTTTACATGAGTTTCAGTTTACGTGAACATGATATGAGCAGAGCATATGGAAGGATAATTGTACTTTGCATGGCACTGTACCAGCTAAACCCATGACTTACTTGTGCCTCCCCTTGGCTAACGACAGCAAACTAGCCTAGTTAGAAAAGTTTTATATTTTATATTTTACCAGACCGGTAGTCCTACAAACAGTGAAATCACAAGTTTTATGATAAATCCAACGTTTTTTAGTGTATTTTTTGTAGGTTTGATAGGTTTTGAAAGTATCTTGAAAGTAAAGTACTTAGTAATCTGATTATTTTTTACATGCAGTAATCAGTAATATGATCATATTTAAATTTTACAGTAGTGTTTTGAATAACTGGTTGTGATTGGCTCATTGAATCATATACTTAACATTTACAGGAAACAAGATGTTGTCCTACCAGATAGATTAAGTACTTTGGAACTTTATTTTATTTCTGCAGCAATCCTTCAGGAATTATGAAATCCTGCAAGATTTTTCCCTTGTGCAGGGAGTTTGCTGGACATTCCTGCATGTTTCTATTGCACTGAAGGCTCCATTCTAAAAACTATATGAAGATTCTGCATGGTTTGTCAATGTGTCCTGCAGGATACCAGCAAACATCCTGCAAAAAAATAAAATCCTGCAGAATTCCTGTTTTTTTTGTTTTTTTTTTGGTTAGGGTTATTTAGTAAACTAGCAAATATGGCTATTATTCTATTATTTTATTATTTACAAAAAAATATCTTACCTTTTTTTTAAATTCTGCTTTTTCTTGGTGTGAAGTTATTTCCCCTGTATGCATCATGCAGGAAACAAACACTCGCCATGTCTTGCAGAATTTCAGATTTATCCTGTACAATAGTCCTGCAGAATGTGTGTCACGAATCGTGACGGAGCAGAGATAGGACGGATGCAAGTGCAGTATAAACAGTTATTTATTGGAAATAGAGACAGGCAGACAAATCCAAAACGTGATCCAAAACGTAATCCACAAACATGCAAGAGGTCAGGCGATTGGCAAACAGGCATACACGGGGCAAGGCAGGAATCTAGGTCGATAAACAAAACAAGAAACGAACTATGACGAGGGACTGGAAGCGGATAATCCAGCGCGAACTGACTTTAAACATAAACTGTGACTATGACTATGACTATGACACGAACTAAACTAACGCTAACCCATTATTAATCTTCCGTGTTGAGTGCTGGGAGGCGCGCGGTATACAGTATCTCACAAAAGTGAGTACACCCCTCACATTTTTGTAAATATTTGATTATATCTTTTCATGTGACAACACTGAAGAAATGACACTTTGCTACAATGTAAAGTAGTGAGTGTACAGCTTGTGTAACAGTGTAAATTTGCTGTCCCCTCAAAATTACTCAACACACAGCCATTAATGTCTAAACCACTGGCAACAAAAGTGAGTACACCCCTAAGTGAAAATGTCCAAATTGGGCCCAAAGTGTCAATATTTTGTGTGGCCACCATTATTTTCCAGCACTGCCTTAACACTCTTGGGCATGGAGTTCACCAGAGTTTCACAGGTTGCCACCTCTTCCACTCCTCCGTGATGACATCACGGAGCTGATGGATGTTAGAGACCTTGTGCTCCTCCACCTTCCATTTGAGGATGCCCCACAGATGCTCAATAGAGTATAGGTCTGGAGACATGCTTGGCCAGTCAATCATCTTCACCCTCAGCTTCTTTAGCAAGGCAAAAGTCGTTATCATGCTGGAATACTGCCCTGTGGCCCAGTCTCTGAAAGGAGGGGATCATGCTCTGCTTCAGTATGTCACAGTACATGTTGGCATTCATGGTTCCCTCAATGAACTGTAGCTCCCCAGTGCCGGCAGCACTCATGCAGCTCCAGACCATGACACTCCCACCACCATGCTTGACTGTAGGCAAGACACACTTGTCTTTGTACTCCTCACCTGGTTGCTGCCACATAAGCTTGACACCATCTGAACCAAATAAGTTTATCTTGGTCTCATGAGACCACAGGACATGGTTGCAGTAATCCATGTCCTTAGTCTGCTTGTCTTCAGCAAACTGTTTGTGGGATTTCTTGTGCATCATCTTTAGAAGAGGCTTCCTTCTGGGACAACAGCCATGCAGACCAATTTGATGCAGTGTGCGGCATATGGTCTGAGCACTGACAGGCTGACCCCCCACCCCTTCAACCTCTGCAGCAATGCTGGCAGCACTCATATGTCTATTTCCCAAAGACAACCTCTGGATATGACGCTGAGCACGTGCACTCAGCTTCTTTGGTTGACCATGGCGAGGCCTGTTCTGAGTGGAACCTGTCCTGTTAAACCGCTGTATGGTCTTGGCCACCGTGCTGCAGCTCAGTGTCAGGGTCTTGGCAATCTTCTTATAGCCTAGGCCATCTTTATGTAGAGCAACAATTCTTTTTTTCAGATCCTCAGAGAGTTCTTTGCCATGAGGTGCCATGTTGAACTTCCAGTGACCAGTATGATGGAGTGTGAGAGCGATGACACCAAATTTAACACACCTGCTCCCCATTCACACCTGAGACCTTATAACACTAACAAGTCACATGACACCAGGGAGGGAAAATGGCTAATTGGGCCCAATTTGGACATTTTCACTTAAGGGTGTACTCACATTTGTTGCCAGCGGTTTAGACATTAATGGCTGTGTGTTGAGTTATTTTGAGGGGACAGCAAATTTACACTGTTATACAAGCTGTACACTCACTACCGTACATTATAGCAAAGTGTCATTTCTTCAGTGTTGTCATATTAAAATATATAATCAAATATTTACAAAAATATGAGGGGTGTACTCAATTTTGTGAGATACTGTATATGCGGACATAATCAGCGTCTAAACTGCTTGCAGCTGAGAGCAATACAGACCCACGTGAAATCCCAGCCAATAACAGAACAGGGAGGAGACATGACAGAAACATAAACAAAACACACGTGTCCAGATGTCATTACGGTCAACAACGGAAAAGCAGGTGCTCGTGCATTCGCGCTTAGAGCACGCTGCTTCAAGGGGAAATCGTGACAGAACCCCCCCCCCCAAAGGTACTCCTCCCGGAGTGCCATGAGTCATCCCATTTCATTGGCGGACCCGGCCCCCTGGACTGAATGTCCCAGGCAGAGCCAGGAAACTGCACGGTGTTCTTGGCGGCGCGGGGAAGCGGAGCGATGTCCTCGGCGTAGCAGGGAAGCAGAGCGACATCCACAGCCGGGCAGGCAGGCTGAGCAAAGTCCTTGGGGGAGCATGAAGGCAGAGCGACGACCACAGCAGGGCAGGCAGGCTGAGCGACGTCCTCGGCGGAGCATGAAGGCAGAGCGACGTCCTCGGCGGAGCATGAAGGCAGAGCGACGTCCTCGGCGGAGCATGAAGGCAGAGCGATGTCCACAGCTGGGCAGGCAGGCTGAGCGAAGTCCTCGGCGGAGCATGAAGGCAGAGCGACGTCCCCAGCTGAACTGGAAGGCAGAGCGAAGTCCCCTATAAGGCCAGGGAGAGGAGCGTGGGTCTCCGTGCGGCCAGGGAGAGGAGCGTGGGTCTCCGTGCGGCCAGGGAGAGGAGCGTGGGTCTCCTCAAAGCAGTAGGGGGGAACGACGTTTGCCATGGAGCCGGAAGGCTGAGCGATGACCTCAGCTGAACAGGGGGGCTGAGCGACGACCACAGCTAGGCAGGGGGGCTGAGCGACGACCTCAGCTGAACAGGCGGACTGAGCGACGGCCTCAGCTGAACAGGCGGGCTGAGCGATGTCCACAGCTGAACAGGGAGGCTGAGCGACGTCCACAGCTGTACAGGGAGGCTGAGCGACGTCCTCAGCTGAACAGGGAGGCTGAGCGACGTCCACAGCTGAACAGGGAGGCTGAGCGACGTCCACAGCTGAACAGGGAGGCTGAGCGACGTCCACAGCTGAACAGGGAGGCTGAGGCTCTGAGGTCACCAGGTGAACCTTGGGCATGGGCGGAGCTTGGATGGCCGTGTCAGCAGACTCGGGCGCGGGCGGAGCTTGGCTGGCCGTGTCAGCAGACTCGGGCGCGGGCGGAGCTTGGCTGGCCGTGTCAGCAGACTCGGGCGCGGGCGGAGCTTGGCTGGCTGTGTCAGCAGACTCGGGCGCGGGCGGAGCTTGGCTGGCCACGTCAGCAGACTCGGGCGCGGGCGGAGCTTGGCTGGCCGTGTCAGCAGACTGGGGCGCGAGCAGAACTTGGCTGTGCGTGTCAGTAGTCTTGGGCGTGGGCTGAACTTGGGCGACCGGGTCGGTAGACTTGGGCGTGAGCAGCATTTGGTCATTAGGCTGAGATATTAGCAGAGCTTGGTCAACTGGATCAGCAGGCTTGAACGTGAGCTCAGGGACGTGAGACTTGGCTTGGACCTCAGGGACGTGAGACTTGGCTTGGACCTCAGGGACGTGAGACTTGGCTTGGACCTCAGGGACGTGAGGCTTGGCCTGGACGTCAGAGCCTGGAGGCTTGGCCTGGATGTCAGAGCCTGGAGGCTTGGCCTGGACGTCAGAGCCTGGAGGCTTGGCTTGGGCTTCAGAGCCTGGAGGCTTGACTTTGGCTTCAGAGCCTGGAGGCTTGACTTGGACCTGGACCTCAGGGACTGGAGGCTTGACTTGGACTTGGATCTCAGAGACTGGAGACTTGACTTGGACTTGGACCTTAGGGACTTGAGACTTGAATTAGATTTTAGAGACTGGAGGCTTGACTTGGACTTCAGAGACTGGAGGCTTGACTTGGACCTCAGGGACTGGAGGCTTGACTTGGACTTGGACCTCAGGGACTGGAGGCTTGACTTGGACTTGGACCTTAGGGACTTGAGACTTGACTTGGATTTTAGAGACTGGAGGCTTGACTTGGACTTCAGAGACTGGAGGCTTGACTTGGACCTTAGGGACTTGAGACTTAACTTGGATTTCAGAGTTGAGCTCTGCATGAAGTTGCCTGTAGTAGTGGGTAAACGGCAGGGCAGGTTCGCCTGCCAGACTTACCCCCCTGAGAAGTTGTTCTAGCTCGTCCTTCGCCTCCGGACTCCCGAATCGCATCATGAATTCCCCCACAAACTGTTCTACACTGTCCAGGTTCCTACAGTGCTTATCCAGTTTGAGCTGCACCCATTGATGGGCCGGTCCAAAGAACCGGGACCACATGAATCGGAGCCATTGCTTCTCCTCTGGCTTAGGGTCTAACAGGCTGGCGAAATAGTATTGACAGTCTACCAGAAAATATTCAGGGGCACCAAAAAATCCATCAAATGGATCAGGAAGCTCCATAAATGTCCATTGTGGGAAGTGGACGGAGTCCATAGCGGGGACGGATGGCGTCGACTTCCGGGTTCTGCGTCTCCTCCGTTCTCCTGCTGCATCCATGTTTAGGCGGAAGATTCTGTCACGGATCGTGACGGAGCAGAGATAGGACGGATGCAAGTGCAGTATGAACGGTTGTTTATTGGAAAGAGAGACAGGCAGACAAATCCAAAACGTGATCCAAAACGTAATCCACAAACATGCAAGAGGTCAGGCGATTGGCAAACAGGCATACACGGGGCAAGGCAGGAATCTAGGTGGATAAACAAAACAAGAAACGAACTATGACGAGGGACTGGAAGCGGATAATCCAGCGCGAACTGACTTTAAACATAAACTGTGACTATGACTATGACTATGACACGAACTAAACTAACGCTAACCCGTTATTAATCTTACGCGTTGAGTGCTGGGAGGCGCGCGGTATATATGCGGACATAATCAGCGTCTAAACTGCTTGCAGCTGAGAGCAATACAGACCCATGTGAAATCCCAGCCAATAACAGAACAGGGAGGAGACATGACAGAAACATAAACAAAACACACGTGTCCAGATGTCATTACGGTCAACAACCTCTGTCTGTACGGTCTAATGTTCTGTTTTGCTTTTAATCAGCTCTAATTCTAACTTAATGTTTTATAATATCAAGGTGCCATGAGGCTGCTTAGAGAATGCCAAATCTACTGAATATAATTTGCTTTAAAGGTTATTTAAGTGTTAGAAAACTATAGTGGGTAGATTTCTTACAGATCCATTCCCCTTTGGTAATACCAGAGGGACTTTCAACAGTCCACCAAGATGAAAAATCTTTCTTAACATTCAAAGATAGTCCATCTTTAAACATATAATAAAAACATTCTTGGCAACAATGCCCTTGTAAGTGAATCATTTTCCTGTGTCTTGTATATTTATTGCCTGTTGTCAACTATCACTGTAACCCAGCCACATAAGAGTCTGTAAACCAAGATTACAGCAACTGCCTAACTATGATCATAATTATAGTCATTTTTCTTTATGATTAAATCTGTTCTCTTATACCCTGTGTAATTTTTAAGTGCATGATGTCTAAATGTATACTTTCATAAATTAAAAATCACTTATTAATTTAGCTCATTAGGCAACAAATTAGGCTAACTATAGTATAGAATTTGAAAATGTAACGATTTATAATCCCAACATCCAGTGTCACCCAAAAGAAGATGATTTCCATTTTGAGTCTGGTTCCACTGAAGGTTTCTTCCTCATGTAATCTCAGGGAGTATTTTCTATCATCTATTGCTTGTTCATTACTCAATGGTCCTTATTGCTCACTTGGTACAAGGCAGGAAGTCTTTCACAGGGCATCCAACACACATGTTGTTCTTACTATTATTCTGAGGACCTTGCCTTCACACAATTAACATAATTAATGTGCAAATTATATATAATATAATAATAACTAATGCAGCAATTATTCATTAATTATTACCATAAGTAATGAGCCAGGGTGTTGGATAGAGCCCAGGCATGGGCCTTAGGCAAGCATAGGTTTTCAAAGGTTGTTTTTGGAGCTAATGATATACACCTTTGTCAGTCAGAGGTTACTAAGAGTAACACTGTAAAGGTTTGTAAATTAGTGAAGTAATATGCATGAGGCATGGCTATGAAGCTTACAACAGGTTATGGTCACTGAACTTCTGGATGTCCAGGTAGTGCTCTGAAAACACTATAGATGATTGGAGTAATTTTGAGGGCAAGGCTGACCATTTAGGATGGGAAGGTATCAATCCCACTTGGGCAGCTGCTGATCTAATTTCTTGCAGCATGTCTCAAAGTCTTAGAACAGGCCTAGTTAATCGATAACAATCCAGAGCCAAGGCCAGGGAGCAGACAAGCAGGCTAAACCAACTGTCTGCTAGCTGTACTGAGTTGTCACTCAAGTTCAACCATATTGAGATGGTGTCTGATTTACATAAAATTTTATCATGCTGACTGCACAGCTAGCACATTTGATCTGAAGCTAGAGCTGTGAAATATTAGATATCTTACATCCAGAGTGGGGAGAGTGTGTGTGTTCTAGGTAGTGAAGTCTGAAGCGGCCATGTTTGTAGGCCATGGTGCTTGCTGGGGAATTGAGTTCAATGGTTGCTGTTATGTAACAGTATGTAGCCACAAATAAATAAATCTACCCAGTTGATTCCACTAATTATTATTTACAGACCCCCAGGGCCATGTTCTGAATTGCTTTGTGAATTTGCGGATTTCAGCTCAAACCTGCTTGTTTCTTTAGACAAAGCATTAAATGTTGGTGACTTTAATATTCATTTTGATAACCCAGAAGACCCTTTAAAAACAGGGGTTGTGTCCAATCTAGATTCATTAGGGGTTAATCAGGGCATAATAGGACTCACTCATAATGGTGGTCACGCTCTTGATCTAATACTAACATTCTGATTAAGTATAGAAAATATAGTCACATTTCCACAATCTGAAACTATCTCAGATCATTACCTCATATTTCCATGCTACTGCATCAAACGTTCATTCACATCAGCTGCTGCACAGAGTTTTATCAATTATCTCCCAACATCTGTCCCCACAGAACTTGATCTGGTGACTGAATACAGATAACGTAGCTCCACTTAAAACTAAAATAATTATAGAGAAAACACTAGCACTTTGGTATAATGATCACAAACGCACCTTAAAAAAGACTACTTGAAAGTTAGAACGTAAATGATGTCAAACTAAATTGGTAGTATACCAAACAGTATGGTGTCCATAAATAAATCCAAAATGATAGACAGAAATGTAGTCAAAATCAGACATGGGTCAGGCAATCTACAAACTATTGTCCTAGTACTGGTGTTCTTCCAGAGAACCTGGGTAGCAGACATAGGGCATACAGGTGATGAGTCGGCGACAAGTTTGCCGGGGTCAGATGGCTGGGTTGGGACATGATCGCTATAGTTCTTAGGCGGGAACCAGGCTTGGGAGGCTGTGTCTTAAGCCTCAGGTGTGAGCAGAGCTTGGTGGGGCCGTCTCGTTGGCCTCTGACTGGAACCTGGCTTGGTGGGCCATCTTGTCAGCCTCTGACTGGAACCTGGCTTAGTGGGCCGTCTCGTTAGCATCTGACTGGAACCTGGCTTGGTGGGCCTTCTCATCGGCATCTGACTGGAATCTGGCTTGGTGGGCCTTCTCATCGGCGTCTGACTGGAACCTGGCTTGGTGGGCGTCTCATCGGTCTCTGACTGGAACATGGCATGGGAGGCCGTGCCATGGACCTCAGACAGGAATATGGCATGGGAGGCCATGCAGTCGGCCTCTGGCAGGAACATAGCTTGGGAGGCCGGATCGTCAGCCTCTGGTGTGAACCTGGCTTGGGAGGCTGGCCTGTTGGCCTCTAGCAGAAACATGGCCAGAGACACGACCTCATGGGTCTCAGGCTGGTTGCTCTGCAGGGGAGACCACTTCATTGGTCTCGGGCTGGAGCTCTGGAGATGAGGTCATCATGTTGACCTGTGGCTGGAGCTCTGCAGGTGAGACCATCTCATTGGTCTCGGGCTGGAGCTCTGGAGATGAGGTCACCATATTGGCCTCTGGCTGGAGCTCTGCAGGGGAGACCACCTCCTTGGTCTTGGGCTGGAGCTCTGGAGATGGGTCGCCACATTAACCTTTGGCTGGAGCTCTGCAGGGGAGACCACCTCGTTGGTCTCAGGTTGGAGCTCTGGAGATGAATTCACCACATACTTGGACGTAGTTGACACCTTCAGCAAGACCATAGCTGCACTTCCTCCTTCCTCCTCATCGCCCAAGCGACTGTGCCATAGAGCTACTTCTGAATACCACACCGCCACGAGGCAGAATTTTCCCACTATCTCAGCCCGAGTCCAAAGCTATGAAAGCTTAAATAGAGGAGGAACTCTCCAAGGGCTTTATTAGACCCTCTACCTCACCAGCATCAGCCGGATTCTTCTTTGTGAACAAGAAAAATGGAGGACTCTGCCCATGCATCAATTACCGCTGTCTGAATGAAATCACAGTCAATTTCCGGTACCCCCTGCCTTTGGTTAGATCGGCCCTTGAACAACTCCACAGGGCCAGGTATTACACAAAACCTGACCTGCGCAACGCGTACAACATCATACACATTCGGGAGGGTGATGAGTGGAAGACGACGTTCTCAACCACCTCATCATGAATCAGTATCATCATCATGCTGTTCGGGCCGGTCAATTGTCCATCGGGGTTCTAGGCCTTCATCAGTGATCCTCGCCCCAGTACAATGGGATATAACGACTGAAGTAGCCAATGCTCAGACTCACGACCCACCACCCTCTGACTCCCCCTCCTACAAGACCTACATTCCCCCCTCAGTCCATAACAAGGTCATCCACTGGGTACACTCCTCCCTCAGTTCTGGTAATCTTGGAATCAGTGCTACCCTCCAGTTAATACACAAGTGGTTAGTGCAAGACAACCAGACAACCCCCCGCCGGGTTACTTCAACCGCTACCCATACCCCAACACCCATTGTCCCACATTACCATAGATAATTCCACTGCTGAAACTATCCACTGCTTTCGAAACTGCTAAACACCTATGTAACTACGCATTCAGACTCTTCAGCCTACTAGAAGATATAGTCTCCGACCGAGGGCCACAGTTCACCTCTCATGTTTGGGCAGCCTTTTTCAAGCAACTCAACATAAATGTTAGCCTAACCTCGGTATATCACCCACAAGCCAACAGTCAAATGGAACACCTCAATCAAGAAGTCACCCACTTTCTCAGGCCCTACTGTAACCAGAAACAGTCAGACTGGAGTCGCTACCTGCTCTGGGCAGAATATACCCAAAATTCCCTCCACAAATCTGCAACAGGCATGACCCCTTTCCAATGTGTGCTTGGCTTCCAACCTCCCCTATTCCCCTAGTCAGGGGAGCCCATGGAACTCCTGCACATCAACGACTGGCTCCAGAGAAGCGAGGCCACCTGGACCCAGGCCCACACCCACCTCCAATGAGGTGTCAGCAGACAAAAAGAACAAGCAGATAGTCATTGCTGTCCCAACACAGAATGCAACCCTGGTCAATGGGTTTGGCTCTCCATCTGTGATCTCCGTCTCCAACTATCATGCAGGATACTCAGCCCCAGGTATGTGGGTCCATTCAAAATACTTAGACAGATCACACCTGTATCACCACCTTTCCCTGCCTCCCACTTATTGCATCTCTCTCACTTTCCATATGTCTTTGCTCAAGCATGCTGGTGGTCTGTAAGGGGAAGCGGAGGAGGCCAGTGACCAGTGTCCCCCACCCATCATCATGGACGGTGAGGAAGCTTATCAGGTCCAAGATCTCCTGGACTCCAGACGCCGGGGGAGTTCACTACAGTATCTCGTGGACTGGGAGGGGTATAGTCCGGAGGAACGATCCTGGGTCAAACCCGATGACATCCTTGACCCCACACTCATCGCAGAGTTTCACAGGACCCATCCACATAGACCGGCCCCTCGACCTCGCGGAAGTCCGTAGCGTCAGGTCCCACCTCATGTCAGGAGCCGCTCACGGGGGGTGGGGGGCAGCTTTGTCATGAATCAGGCCTCGGTGGTCCCTCCCGCTCACCATCAGAGTG
Organism: Ictalurus furcatus; assembly: GCF_023375685.1. Classification (NCBI taxonomy): domain Eukaryota; kingdom Metazoa; phylum Chordata; class Actinopteri; order Siluriformes; family Ictaluridae; genus Ictalurus; species Ictalurus furcatus. Next base: position 6,301,897 of record NC_071283.1, read on the forward strand.
CACCATCACCCAAGTATTGACTTTTCCTACCGACTCCATTTCCCATTACCACACACCCGGAACTGATTACAACCTGGACAGGATGCCAATACAGCTGATAACAAACATTTGAAATGTTGACTCGTCATACCACAAAACACTGTGCTACTTTTCATCTCAGATGAGACCGAGCCCAGAGAAGTCAGCGGTGCTTATGGACAGTGTTGATGTATGGCTTCTGCTTTGCATGGTAAAGCCTTAACTTGCATATGTGCATGCAGTGGAGAATGGTATTTTTAAGACAGTGACATCTGAGGGCTCAGAGATGACGTGCATTCAAAAGTGGTTTTCGGCCTCGCCCTTTATGCGCCGAGATTTGACCGGATTCCTTGAATCTTTTGATTATATCGTGCACTATAGAAGGTGAAATGCCTGAAATCCTACCGATTTGTCTTTGGGGAATATTGTTCTCAAAGTGTTGGATTATTCGCTGACGCATCTGTTGGCAGATTGGCAAGCCTCGACCCATCCTTGCTCATGAAGGACTAGGCCTTTTTGGGTGGCTCCTTATATACTATGATTAGACGATTGCCTCGCCTGTTTCACTATGTTATAACTATGTTATTAATTTAAACCTGGTGATTCTGTGTTGATTAACTCTCTGGAAAGCTCTGCTCTTACTCCTAGGTGGAAATGCTGTTAAGACTCCAGCCAAATCAGAGTGGAGCTATGGCTCAAGGTATAGACTTGGCCAGTACAACCTGCATGACCTGCATCACAGCAGATCCCTGCTGATGATACTCATCTTTGTTAACAATTCCTATAAAATTTTATGTTCAGACTTTATATCTTTATGGTGTACATAACTGTCAAAGTGCAAAGCAACTGAAAATTGTCCTGGAAAATATTTTTGCAAACCAAAGAACAATATTCTCAATTTTGTGTATGCGAATGTTGCATTAGCTATGACAGTATCTGGATAAGAATTTTAATGTTTCTAAAGTGCTCGATTGTCCTAGACATGAGGATTGGGATTTATATTATCGCTTCTTAGCTGTATATATTACCTATTGTATGTGCACATACATGGTTTGGATTTCACTGCTTATACTGACAGCTTATATTGAGGATGATTGTGTCATGGGTGAACCAATTCAAGCAGTATTCAAGTAAGAAGAAGGCCTCAGGGGCCCCAACGAGATAGATGCCAAAGAAAGAAGATGCTGCCATCATTAAGGATTTATCACTGTGTTAGCACTTGCTAACAAAGGGGGAAACTGCTGGAGAATTTAGCTTCTCTTTCATCACTGTTTTTATATGCTGATTCTATCAGTGAGCGTTCCTGTGCAGATAAGTTACTTATCGTCATAGGGAAAACCTTCTGAAGTTTTTATTATCTATTAAGGAGATACTTGCCCTTTTTATATAATTATGAATATTCATCATTTTGTAACCTGTGAGAAATTGTACCATTGTTTACAACTCACTGTAAAAGAGCTACACCTCCTTTGATTGTGGGCTCACTTCTGTGGTATAGCTAAAGTGATAACTCACTGCTGCTGTATTGCTGAGGAGTGTTGCCTATGCAAAGGAATAAAAAACTTCTCTCCTTTTGATCTAAGGTTGTCTGCTGGTTCTAGTTTGGGAATAGGGAAAATTCTCCAACAAGTTACAAAAAAACTCATCCTTGCTTCTGTAGAATTGTACCCTTAAGAACTGTCCTATTCACAATATGAAAATACATATCGTTTTCAGCACAAAGTACTGTTTAACTTTACTCTTCTTCAACAGTATAGTCAAATAATTTTATAATCCCTCTATCCCAGGGGACTATAGTGTATATTGTGGACACCCAGAAGAGGATGGATTCCTTTTTAATCTGGTTCCTCTCAAGGTTTTCTGCCTTATGTCATCTCAGGGAGTTTTTTTATTGCAACAGTTGCTTATGGTTTGCTTGAAATTTTGAGAACCCTTTAGAATTTTCTATATACCTGCATATATATCCCATTCCAGAATTGCGGATACATTTTAAGTATAGAAAGAAAACAAAAAATTGGAATGATTTTTTCCATTAAACTTTTTCTTATTCTCATAGAACTCATATTTCTCATAGAAATATTAAATTTAATATTGTCAGAATTTGCTGATCTTAAACCTGTAAGATTTTTGTCATGTATCAAGAAACTCTGGACTCCACTTCCCATCAGCCACTGCACTGCACTAGCTGTCACATGACCACCTGCACCTGACTCACGTTTTGGTTAATGAGCACTCGTGTGTGTGTGTGTGTGTGTGTGTGTGTGTGTGTGTGTGTGTATAGTCCTTGTCTGCACTGTTTGCTTGTCTTTCATTGTCCTAGACTCTTGTTGTTTATGTCTCGGTGTTTTGCTTCATGCCACAGTGTTATACCAAGTTGTCTTAGTGTCTTTGTCTCATAGTACGTTTGTTTAAATAAATGTTATTATCTGCACTTGCTTCTGGCTCAACCTCGATACGTGACAGAACGAAAGACTCTTTATCAGAAGCAGCAGATCACCAAGATGGAGGTCTGGTTTGCAGCATATGAGGAGTGGTATAGAGGACTATTGGAGCAGGGAAGAAGGACAGATGAACTACTCGCTCAGAATAACCGCATGCTAGGCCTGCTGCAGCCAGACAGACCATGCACCAGGCCACACCCGGCGTTCATAAAGGACTACGCCATGCCATGCCGACAGGAGGAGGAATCTGTGGTTGGGGCTGAGACCAACTCCCACCCTCCCTCCCCTATTATGGCTTTCGTTCAACCTTCATGTTCAGTGGAGGACGTCACTCTGCCTCCATGTTCCGTGAGAGACGTCGCTCCATCTCCTACCGCACTCAAGAATTCCCCACTGTTCAGCTACCTCAAGGTCGCTCTGCCTTCCTTTTCGGCTGAGGACGTCGCTCTGCCTTCCTGCTCGGCTGAGGTCGTCGCTCTGCCTTCCTGCTCGGCTGAGGTCGTCGTTCTGCCATCCTGCTTCACTGAGGACGTCACTCTGCCTCCATGTTCCACTAAAGACGTCGCTCTTTTTCTTTGCTGCACTCAGTATGTCGCTCCCCCTCCCTGCTCCACGGAGGACATAGTTCCCCCCTCATGCTCCGCGGAGAGCATCGTTCCTCCCTTGGGCTTCGCGGAGAACCTCGCTCCTCTCCCTGGCCTCGCGGAGAACCTCGCTCCCCCCTTGAGTCTCATGGAGAACCTTGCTCCCCTCTCCTGTCCCGTGGACGAAGTCGTCCCGCTTTCATGCTCTGCTGAGGATGTCGCCCCGCTTTCATGTTCTGGCGAGGATGTCGCCCCGCTTTCATGTTCAGCCGAGGAAGTATCTCTGCCTCCCTGTGCCGTTCTGGAAGCCGCTCGGCCTCCTGGTTCTGCTGGGGACATTTTGCCCAGGGGGCCAGGACCACCAGATGGAGGACGTATAATTTTGGGTGCTCCAGGAGTAGTGCCCTTGGGGGAAGGTTCTGTCATGTATCAAGAAACTCTGGACTCCACTTCCCATCAGCCACTGCACTGCACTAGCTGTCACATGACCACCTGCACCTGACTCACGTTTTGGTTAATGAGCACTCGTGTGTGTGTGTGTGTGTGTGTGTGTGTGTGTGTGTGTGCGTGTGTGCGTGTGTGCGTGTGTGTGTGTATATAGTCCTTGTCTGCACTGTTTGCTTGTCTTTCGTTGTCCTAGACTCTTGTTGTTTATGTCTCGGTGTTTTGCTTCATGCCACAGTGTTATACCAAGTTGTCTTAGTGTCTTTGTCTCATAGTACGTTTGTTTAAATAAATGTTATTATCTGCACTTGCTTCTGGCTCAACCTCGATACGTGACAATTTTAAAATGTTTATTCTGAAAATCAGTGTACTAACAGAAAAATCAGTCAACTCTGTTGTAGACAAATTGGCTCACATACATATAATCATATAATCAACAAATGTAATACAATTTAAACCCTGGTCTTCCATAAGGGAACTTTTGTCTCTACAGACATTAATTCAACTTTAAGTCTAATGAGATAACTTTTTGTTTTAGATTAAAAATATCAACATATTTAACTGAAAATTTGCCAAGATGGTGTGCATTTTCCCTAAACATAGCTTTAAAAAAGAATGAAATGCTTTGAAATTTAATGTAGTAAGAATGTTAGTTATAACACAGCTTCTGATCAATTTGTTAACAATAAAATATATTTTATGATCATTTTTAAAGCACAATGTTAAAAAAAACAGTTGACAAGGTATTCCTGGCATTTATATCTACATGTCTTAAACATCATACAAGGTAAAACCTTTTTTATCAGACCCCCAAATTTTAGGCAAACAAATGTATATAAATATGTAAATATTAACATTTGGTTACATATTCTTTGCTTGCAATAACTGTATCAAGCCTGTGACTCACTGATATTTTGCGACTCACTGGCTTTCCCAGGCTTTTACCGCAGCCTCTATCAGTTGTTGTTTGTTTCAGGGAGAACTCTCTTCAGTGTCCTATTCAGGAGGTGAAATGCATGCTCAATTGGGTTAAGATCTGGTGATTGACTTGGCCAGTCTAAAAACTTCCACTTTTCCCCCTGATAAAGTTGGCAGTGTGTTTTGGATCACTGTCTTGCTGCATGATGAAATTCCACCCATTTAATTTGGATGCATTTCTCTATAAATTGGCAGACAAAATGTTCTTGTAAACTTGTAAAACTTATGTGGCTTATCTCTTGTATTTCTTTGCAAATTCCAATTTGACTTCCAGATTCTTACTGCCGACGCGTGGTTTGGATCTTGTGGTATGGCCTCTATATTTCTGCTCTCAGAGTCTTCTTCAAAAGGTGGATTGTTATACCTTCATCCCTGCACTGTGGAGGTTACTGGTGATGCCACTGACTGTTGTTTTAGGGGTTTTTTTTCGTAACTCTCAAAATGTTTCTGTCATCAGCTGTTGTTTCCTTGGTTGACCCATTCAGTGTCTGTTGCTCAGTACACCAGTGGTTTCTTTCTTTTTCAGGACATTCCAAATTGTTGTATTGGCTATACCAAATGTTTGTGCAATGGCTCTTGTTAATATTCGCTCTTTTCTCAGCTTCAAAATGGCTTGTTTTTCTTTTGTAGGAGAAAGCTGGTTAATTTTGAGCTTTTGTCCGCTATTTTCATCTTCCTGGTTTAAAATCTCGGTCACAGGCAATGACGTGGCAATGTACTATAGTACTTTGATGACTTGTCGGGGTCTCATAATTATATATGAGCCTGTGTGTTCTTATCCTATGAGAAGATGCTGTCTCTTAATTATTCATGACAGCACGTGGTGCTTTCCTGCAGATGTAGTAGATGAGAGAGGTGTTCAAATGGGTCGCAGGTGTTTGTTTCAGTGGTGTATGAGTGTGTTTTCTCGGGAGAGCTATGAGAATTGGAGAAAGGTGGACTTCGGACTTGCTCATGAAAGCAGTTTGCGTCTACATAATGATGCGGTACTCAGTCCCAAGGACTTTTCTATCCCTTCAAATGAGGGATGTGTCTAATTTTAACCATGACAGTTTTACTTTCCTTTTGAGCTAATTAAACCACTTAAATTCTCTTTTATTCGTGAAAAGCTCGAGCCTATTAGCTAACTAGCATTCCAACATTTCTCTCATCCGCGCTGCCTCCGGCTCAAGGAAAACAATAATAAAATATATTACAAAAACTGTACATACAATATATAATATAATATTAAAGCTCCGTGGGCCATTGCGTGTAAAATTATGCAACAAGAATCCGTGTTGAAGGGAAGAACCTTTTATTCATGAAAAGCTTGAGCCTATTAGCTAACTAGCATTCCAACATTTCTCTCATCCGCGCTGCCTCCGGTTTTGTTATGTTTTCCTCCATAGTCACACCAGGGGCTAATGATCCAAAAAGACAGGGCAGAGGACCTGCAATGCTATCTATTGTGTCTCCATTTAGCCCTGGGGATTCAGGAGGAGAGAAGTCCTCTGCCTCATCTGCAAACTTTGTCACTATCCATCTTTTTTTTTTTTTGAGTGTTCTGAAAGCTCGCCCCCCTGCCACACCCCCTCCCTTCTTCACACAGCCATCCATGTCCATTTAAGCTGCATTTTTCAAAAACATTGAGAGGTAGACTTGAGCTGAAAGAAGGAGGTTTCATGACCCTTTAACAACAAATGCAGTCTTCACAGGTGAAACTGAAGGCTAAAACCAAGAGTAGACTGTTCAAAGAATCAATCTAACAGGACACACCTGGGTAACAAAGAACAACTGTCAGTCAAATGTTCCAATATTTTTGCTTGCCTACAAATTGGGTGGTCTGATACAAAATGTGTTATGTTGTATGTCATTTAACACATCTACATATACATGCCAGGATATAAAAGCTGAAATTCTAAACTCTTTTCTCATATTAAATCATACCCAAATGTCTTCAGTCTACAGCAAAAACAAATGCATTGACCTTGCCGATCCAATATTTTCAGAGGGGACTGTACAACAAAAATGACCATTTACAGTAAAATGACACAGAATCCATAATAAATGTGAAGTAATGCTTAAATGTGATTGGGAACATTTGACACTGTTATTCAGTCAACTCTTATCGCTAAACTGTTTAACGATTATTTTCATAATCGATTAGTTGGCCGATTATTATTATTATTATTCGATTAATCGGATGGGGGGGCAAACTTTCAGTACCATTTTTCTGTTTATTTCAAATAAAATCCACAAACAGTGTTACAAATATAAACTTCAGACTAAAACTGTTTGTCCAATTATATAAGACTGAAAATAACCCAATACACACCGACACACACCAGTTGCAGTGTCAACTGACATAGCCACTACCTAGCAGCGTTTATATTTTTATGTGTGTGTGCTCATGTTTGAGAGACAGAGCCCTCCCCCCACAAACAAATACTTATACTAGCTAAAGTGAAATCAGTACTGATAATACATCTTATACAGTCATGTAAAAAAAAATAATAATAAGTACACCCTATGGAAATTGTTGGCTTTTTTAACATATTTGGACAAGCATACATTCTCTTTTAAACAGTGTCTATTAATAAAGTTGATACACTATCAAATGACAAAATTTATATTTTGTAGTAATCTTCACAATGTTAATTACAAAAAAAAAAAAAAACCAGATCAGTCACATTAAAAAATTAAGTACACCCCTACATTTATCACATCTTCAATGACTGGGTGCTAGTGATTAGAACCTGCTTAGGGAGTGCAGGTGGAACCTGTCTTATTTAAACCACTCACATCTAGTGTCTGGTGTTCAGTGCTTAATTTGTAAATCTGCAGGTCCCGGAACAATAAGAGGGTAGTGATCAGGCAGGTCGGGTGGTACGCAAAAAGTCCTGGTCCCTGAACTTACAAATACTTAAAAGTGCTTGTAGAATCTCACGTAGCCAACTATACATAAGACTGATGATAGGTAGGCCTATGTAATTGATCACACTGGTACAGCGACGTAACAGGTTTAAAGCATTACCAGCTGTACCAGTGTGATCAAGTGTGAGTATTCTCAGTACAAAGGGAAATATTTATGGATTGCACATTCTATTAATTTACGTGCTGTCACCTCAGTTAGCTACAAAACACGCTTTCCCAAAACACTTTGTAAACAAAGCTACGTTTCATACAGTAGGACTACTTACAATAAACTAACATTAACTGCACAACAAAATCAAGAAAAAGCGTCTTACCTAACACAAAATATTCCACAAAGTTGTCATGTCCGTGTCCTCCTCCTCTTCTCTGTGTCCCTTACGTACTCATGCACACAAATGGCTCGGGATTGAACTTTGTAAGCAGTGGACCCACAATGTTCAAAAACATCAGAGATGAGATGGAGGGGATGAGAAGTGGATGCATGCTGCGAACTACAAATGAGATTCATTTTGGAGAAACCCCGCTCGCGATCCACTGTAGATTGGAATGGTGTTAACAGTAGCCAAAAACTGCTTCAGTCCTTCTGGAACTTTTTGTGTATTTGAGTCTTTGTATTCCGTAAAAGCCTGAATGGCGTGGGCTGTTAACTCTATTTAATTGGGGAACGGTTGCCGAACTGCTTCATCAGTAGCATGCTGCCACTCGCTCTCTTGGACGCTTGCCTTTTTAGTTTCCGCTTTCCGTTTTCTCACGGTCATTGTTTGTGTTCTTAACAAAATGCTGTTAATGATAACTGCTTTCTTTTCTCTGTGACACACTCTACAGCACATGCTATGTAACTGTAGGCTTTGCTTTGTGACAACGAATTCAGGGGACCTTTGAACTTGAAAGTATTACATTATGTGAAAGAGGCTATTGCAATATCTGAGCATCGGATTGGCATTTTTATTGCAGTATAAGATTAGCATTTTTTTTGTTCTATTTTACTTTTGGTGAATTAAAAACTAAAACTATTTGTTTTGATAATATTGCTGCATGAGACTTTAAACGATAGAGATAGAGGTGTGGCACGGCAGGTGTTCTCATGGCTTTAGTGATGGCTGTTCCAGAGTATGAGGAGCTAGGACCAGAGATAAATCTAAAAACAGCAGCTCAATCCACCCCGGTCCTTTATGGAGAGCACCTCTCTCCATCCCAAAGCACGGACATTGCTAAATTGCAGGTGGGGTTTTCTGATGTGTTCTTGCCTCTCCCTGGTCACACTCATCTCATAGAGCACCACAGAGAGACAATCCCAGGGTTGGTGGTACACAGATGACCCTATTGTCGGCCTGAACACAAAAAAAATGTGATTCTGGATGAACTCAAGGCTATGTATGGGAGTAATCGAGGAGCCCCATAGTGACTGGAGCAGCCCTGTGGTTTTGGTGCCCAAAGAAAATGGGATGGTCTGTTTTTGTGCTCTGCAAAAATGCCTTTCTTGAAACAAGCAAGACACACTTAAATCTACTTAAAGTGTACTAAAATCAAGCAAAAATAAATAAATAAATAAATAAATGGGGTAAGTAAAACTTACTTGATAAGAATTCTTGAAAATAACATAAGTATCTAGTCACTAAAAATGCTTATTGGATCTTAAAACTAGACAAAAATGCCTAAATTACAGCAAGTTGTGCTTTTTACAAGCAATGAAAACTCAGTTATTCAAGATATAGTTACTTAAAATTAGTATTTTGGTCTTTTGCTTGAGCCGACTTTAAAAATTTATCCCTTAATCTAAGATCAATAATTAGACAAACAATAAGACCCAATTTCTTCAAACAGCATAATGAAAATAAGTGATTTTGTCTTAAATTAAGGTACCAGAAGTAGAGATGCACGAATACTAAATTTCTCAGCCGATACCAATAATCGATTATTCAGAGTGATATTCGCCGATACCGATAGTTCTGCCTTTTATGCCGTCTTTTAAATTAATAATAATTAATTCTACAATTCTGAAAGAAATGCAAATAAAAACTTTATTCTCTTCATTTCAACAAGTTGTTTCACAGTACCTGGTCTCATAAATAGAAAACACATTACTCAAATTAACATCAACACATTAACTAAATTCTGAAGATTAAAGTAAGATTTCTTAACATATTGAATGTTATTAATTCATATTAACAGAATTAATTGACTGAATTCTAAAAAACCTCCTGTTAGGCTCACATTCACTCACAACAAACAAAAGCATTTCATCATTGAACATCAAATGGGTAATAATATATAATATACTTTTTTATATATTAACATTAACTGGATATGAAATATACTACTCTACAAATATATTTTTCTGTGCAATATATACTTTTTTGTCAAGTCATGAAATATACTACTCTACAAATATATTTTTTTGTGCAAAATATACTTTTTTGTCAACTCAGCTTCATTTAAATTATACAATGGTGTATTGGTGCTTTAATGCAGCTCGAGCAGTGTCACAAAAAATAAAATTCGATGCCGAAACTCCCGCTTCACTGCTGCAGCGTCCGGTGTAAAACCATTCATTTGTTAACATGCACACTGAAATACGCACTGCTTCTGCTCTGCTGCAACGTGTGATGTAAAATTGTAGCAGTGCAGAGCTTACAAACTGCAGTTATTTCGTCATTCCACACAAGAGACATCATCTTTACACACAGCATGAATTCGATGTGTTTTCCTGCCCTCTTTTGTTTGACAGGATATAATCGGTTCTGATCATCGGATGTTTTTAAACTATCAGCCAATGTGAAAATTTGCCTTTATCGGCCGATACCAATTATTGGCTGATACATCAGTGCATCTCTAACCAGAAGCATTGTCATTTTTAGCTTTTTTATTGGAACAGAGAAAAACTCTGCAACATAGTGTCAGGGATTGTAGAAGGCGTTGAATGCAAGCACAGATTTTTATTTTTATAAAGTGCAAAACAAACAACCAAAACTGTGAAAACAAGAACCATAAACGTAACAATGGACACAAGACAAAAACATGCAGACTATGAGAGCGACTTTAGGACACATGATACCACATGAATATGACAACAACAAAAGGTTGACAATTAGGTGCTGAAAAACTAGAGGTGTGTCCCAAATCGCATACTTATGCACTATTCTATGCCATTTTGTAGTATAATTAGTGTGATTAGTATGTTCACAATTAAACACCCCAAAAAACAAAAAAACAGAAAAAGTTCCCAGATGATGCACTCATTCAACCGAAAAAATGAAGTGTGGAATGATGGACACTTCATGCACTCAACAGTCGCAGCTTTCCTTGCATAGTGGATGGGGAGGGGCTATATCAGGCGCAGATATAAAAAAAAATAAAGGTGTTTGCATTGCCATAGCCACAACCACCACTTACTATGTGTGAGTGATCAGTGAGACATACGACATGGTCATGTGACATGCTGGAGCTGATGGGTAATATAGTTCAGTGTGGATTTCAACATAACCATGACACACAGCTGCTTCGTTGAAAAATTGAAGCGTGCAAGGGGTCTTAGTCTTAAAATAAGGAAAACCATCTTGTTTCTCTGCTGGTATATTAAGCAAACCATTGTTGTAGCTTGTTACTGGTTAAATCTTGTTCAATATTAGCTAGAATATCTTATTAAGACAAAGTTACAGTAGATATATTTTGTTAAAATGAGATTACTTTTCTAATGCAAAACATGCTTGACAAGAATATTTTTTGTTTTTACATAAGAAATAAGACTCATTTCACCAGAAACAAGGCTTTTTTTTTACTTTCTTGAAATTCCTTTTTTGCAGTGCGTGGGATACTGGCAGATCCCCTTGACTCCAATATCTGGCAAAAAAAATGGCCTTTTCCACTTCGTTTGGGTTACACCAATTCGTGACCCTTCCTTTTGGGTTGTTCGGGGCCCCTGCGACGTTCCAATGACTCATGGATAGAATCCTCTGTCCACATGCTGTTTCTGCCGCTGCCTATTTAGATAACATTTTTATCTACAATAATGATTAACAGTGGCACATGTAGCACCTAAAGGCTTCTCTGAGATTGCTGAGGCGGGCAGGACTCACTGCGAACCCAAAGGAGTGTGCGATTGGGTGGGTGGAAGTATGGTATCTGGGCTGCCACTTGGGTCATGGGCAGGTGCGTCCCCAAATTGATTGGACTGCAGCGATTGAGGCCTGCCTGAGACCCAAGACCAAAAAGTAGGTGAGACAGTTTATAGGGCTGGCTGGCTATTATCAGTGCCTAATTTTTCAGACGTCTCCAGCCCTCTGACTGATCTCACTAAAAAGGGAGTGACAGATCCAATCCAGGGGACGGAGCCGTGCCAGCAGGCTTTCACTCAGTTAAGAGCTGCACTCTGTGGTGGCTTTTCCTTACTTCTCTCTCCCTTTTGTTTTACAGAAGGATGTCTCAGACAGGGGTTTGGGGACGGTGTTGTCCCAGGTGGTGGAGGGGGAGGGGTGCCTCATGCTGTATATCAGCCGCACTGTTATAAGCAGAGGAGGTGACATGAATTATGGATGCAGCTTAAATGCAGTGATGTTAAACTACATCACCAAATGTATGTGGACACCTGAGTATTGAACATCCCATTCCAAAACCATGGGCGTTAATATGGAGTTGGTCCCCCTTTTGCTGCTATAACAGAATCCACTCTTCTGAGAAGGCTTTCCACTTGATTTTGAATCGTTGCTTTATTACTCTTTTTTTTATCAACTTTTTGCTTACATACACAGCACATGCACATACAGTACTCTATGCATGTGTAATGAGTCATCTTTTCACACCATTAAATATTTTCTTTACACTGGATAACACTGAAGAACCACCTAGTCACCTGAATGTTGGGACTTTTTCAAACACTACATTGATTAAATATGTTATTAGACATGCACTAAAACCATACAAAGTCTTCTATTATTCACAGGATTTTTATCAATAATCTCTATTCATTACTGTATGAATATATTTGTGTCAGTGAAATGTTCCCATAATTCTATATAGATGAAAGCAAGTTTTAATCGTTTAAATGACTAAATAAAAAGACATAGTCAAAGCATTAAAAGAATGAAATAAAAAAAAATTTAGCAAAAAGAATAGAAAGAAATATAGTCAAAGCATTGCTGCCTTTCAGCTCCACGATCCACGGTTTGATCCTGCTCTTATGTTTTCTCCATATTCATATTCGAGCTGGCCAATAAGGTGCTACTAGCAGCAGACATAGACAGACTTGGCAAACTCTCACTAGAAAAACGTACAGATATGACCTCGGCCACGTGTGCACCATAGCGTCCAGCCCAAATGGTGTGGGAGGAGTGAGGGCAAACCACAGCGGGCAGTGTGTTGTCTCCTCTGAGGTGAACACATCCACTTCCTCTTGGCTGAACCTGCGCCATAGGGACTCCACCACTTGTGGATGGAGCCTCCAATCCCTGGGCCTCAGCCCCTGCCTCAACAGGATGTCTGCTCCCACATTCCAGTTGCCCAGAATGTACATTACACTCACTGACAAAAACTTTCCCTCTGCCCAGAGAATAATTAGTTGCCCCTGCCTGAACAGGGGGCGCGAACATAATCCTCCCTGATGGTTGATATATGAGACCACCGCTGTGTTGTCTGTCACAACTAACACTTGGTGACCTATCAACCCGCGTTTCTAGGTGATTTATATGCTGCTCCAGATGAGGGCCACTCCAAAGACCATGAGCTGGACAGCCGTCTAAGACCGCACCCCAGCCTGTGAGGGAGGTGTCTATCATTACCGTCTTGCAATAAGGAGACACCCCTAGAATGTGACCTAAGGCTAGAAACCAGGGACACCTCCAAATTGTCAGAGCATGTAGGCATCTCTGCGTGACACTGATTACTCTCAGAGGTTTCGTCCTCGGACGAAACCCCCAACTTTTCAGCCACCATTGAAATGGTCTCATGTACAATAGGCCCAAAGGTATGACATTGGCTGCTGCTGCCATAAGCCCCAATGGTCTCTCATAAAGACTGGAGCGGATGCCGAGATCCAGGTTTATCTTGCTCAATGTTGATAGGACTGATCCTACACATGTTGGGGATAGAAATGCCCTTATCGTAGTAGAATCCTTTTAACCTCTAGAAAAGTTGTCCTCTGCACTGGAGAAAGCATACTTTTGTTGAGGTTCAACCTGAGCCCACAAGCTCTTCATGTGGGCGAGAACAACATCTCTATGTTGAATCGCCAGTTCCCTGGATCGTGTTAGAATTAACCAGTCGTCCGGGTAGTAACCTACACGGATACACGGATGCCCTGGAGTTGCAATGGAGCCAGAATGACATCCATGCGCTTTGTGAAGGTGCGGGGATAAAGCTTGCCTGAAGGGAAGAAACCGACATTGGTACGTGTTGCCTCCAAATGCAAACCTAAGGAACATCTTGTGACTGAGCAATATTTCTTTGTGGAAATATGCATCATTTAGATCTATCATCACAAACCAGTCCTCAAACTGAATCTGTGGAACGATAAGTTTGAGCATCAGCATCTTGAACCTGTATTTCTGAAGAGTACAGTTCAGATGACCCAGATCTAAAATTGGCCGCATACTCCCATCTTTTTTGCGGACCAGAAAATAACAGCTGTAAAAACCTCCCTCCCTCAGGGAACCGGGTACATGTTCTAATGCTCCTTTGTCCAAGAGGGATTTTACTTCCTGCGCTAACATCAGGCTCTGCTCTGTGCTGACTACTATGGACAGCACACCTCTGAACCCGGTCATGGTCACGCACGAGGGCGCATCCCCACAGCATGGAGCTCACGCAAGATTGAGTTCCCTTTGAAAGGGAACTCCAAATGTACATGTGAAATATTTTCCTAGGCTCCGCCTATATGTAGGCTAGCATTACATTTTTAGAACTTCGATGAAATATCTAAAATGAAAATGTCATGTTTATGTGATTGTACTTGAACTTGTACTAGAACGTTTGTGACATACTTTTAAATGTTACCAGTGACAGTTTGAGATGAGACAGCTTGTCTTCAAAGACTATCAGAAACAACTTGTTTTTTCGTGAAATCTGAACCAAATGCATATTGTTTACTCCATTTTTGTAACATTTTAAGAACCAATCAAACCTGTGTTTGAAAGTTTATCGGTTATCCATTTCTGGTACATGGGTTTCTCTCCATTTAAGAAGATAGGAGCCTGGAATTGTATGATTGAAAATAACTACCTGGGAGTGTTGCTAAGACGGCTGCTAACTGGACAGACTTTTATAGAAGATCTTTGATATTACAACAATGGTCTTATTGTTGAACTTTAAAATAGTGCATAGCGTTTGGAATGGGCAGGTGTTTAGTTTGGCAGTGTACATTCAGCCAACAGACAGCACTATTGTAGGAAAAGTAATGATGCCCTTGCATATGTCGTGGAAATTAGACAACACTTGCAGATTCATCCTCTGAAGGTAAAAAGGTTTATTACAGAAAGATTGTTAATACAGGATAGAATAAAGCAGGATAGAATAATGAGAGCGCTCTGATGCCCTTGTACTAAACCACTACTATATGTATGAAACGCAGAGCATGACATAATTCTGTTTGAGGCAGTTCAAACAAGCTTTGTTTTAGGATCTTGGAAGATCTTTAGACGAGCCTAGAACAGAAGAACATGTTTGTGTCCCTGTATGCAGATAAACATTCTGTACTGATCTCAGTGATATGACATGGCCTTCTTCGGCGTTATCCTCTGATGAGAATGAAATAGAACAAGAACAAAGAAATTACAAAGTAAAAATGAGTCATTTCCATCACATTTCCCCCATTTTTATCATTACAAAATATGATAACTAAGATTAACAGAGAAATTACTATGCTGTGAATACATCAGAACTTCAGAATCGTTTCGCGGTTCAACTGAATTCATCATGATACAGACATAATGAAGGCGCTAAGGCTGTTTTTGTGGATATAAAGTATCCTGTCGTCAAGCAAGCTTATTTTAGGGTGAAATGAGTCGTCATGGTCAAATGCATATTTACAATGGACGTGAAATAGATGTTAATGGGTCATCATCGTCAGTGTCGCTGGAAGAATCTAGTTCCCAGTCAGGTTTAAGATACAGCTCGGGTTGGTCTTTGTAAAGGTCGGAGTCACTTTTCGTGGACGTTTTAATTAACATCAGTGTTTGGTAATCAGTTATTGATCTTAATGAGCGGAGAAAACACCCCCACATGCAGGAAATTACACATGGAGCCATGATTAAGACAAGTAGAATGACGCTGATTATAGGAACACAAACGGTCAGTATCCACGACCTCCAGCCCCCAAAAACGGAGTTCAACCAATCAAGCCCCGATTCTCCCGTTCGTGGGGGGGTCCGGACCGCCGATTGCATATGTTCGATAATATTGGTTATATTCTTGTGTGAATCGGGGATATAAAAGCAACACGAGGTATCTAATAGTTTACACACACCGCCCTTTTCTGCCAATAGAGTATCCAGGGCCAATCTATGTTGAATTACGGCAGTTCTTAGCGAGACCAACTCAGCGTTTATAGCTTCCAAGGCTTCCTCAGTTTCGTTAGTCAGGGTCAATACTTGCCATGCCATTCCGTTCAATTTATTGAATAAAATGGCTGTTCCCCCTCCGGGGAGCAAAGACCACCCCGTTGACGCAATTGGTCCCGTCCACGGGTCCCACAGATGATAGCCTTGATACCACATGGGCATTTCTGTGTTCAGTGAGCGTCTGCGCCGCAGGTGAGTCACGTTTCTGTCTTGAGGAGTTAGCATGGTGAAACTAGGGACCACAATGACTGGATAGCAGCAGCCTTGCCATATTTTTGGCAAGGTATGATAAGCATGTCTACCACAAGCCCACAAGTCATAAAATTACATTGAAACTGCATAGTATTAATGGTACACAGGTCCATGGTTGCATTATACAGGACATTGGTGTGGCATTTGGACACCCCCACCTTAGAGTGAGCAGATGTATGTTTCTCCCTTCTTCCACAGAATATCAAACCTCCCCTGTCCCTTTGTGAGGGTGGTATTAGGTCCTACCGTGTTGTCTGCCACGGCAAGATTATATCGTGTCTGATGCCCATATGTTAGGAACTGCGTCATGATTCTAGGAAAAGCACTTGGGCCTGTAACATTAATTATTGCATATGTTAGTGGAGTGGTCTGCCATCTAGGTGCTAAATGGTGGCAAATCCAGCAGTCGGGTTCGTACTAAAGGTTTTCTTTGTGTAAAATTGCCAAGGCACAAGCCATGTTTCCCTCACACAATGACAGTGTGCGTTTGGGATGCAGAGGCCCATGATCGGGAAGGGCCCATTCAGGAAAGGTATTTACTACCTCCTCATCATCCTCTCTCTGTTCCTCTTAAGTAGAAAGTTCAGAGGCATTTTTAGGCTGAGGGGACATTACAGAAATGGCGATCAGCTGGTACATATCAGAATAGAACTTATCCATTGTGCAGTAGTAAAGCCCTGAATCTGCTACCATGACTGGATCGATTATGACTATCATGGGGCTCCCTGGCCTAGGTGGCATGGTTATTGTAAATCTGGAACCCTCATAGGCTTTTGGATAGCCTGTGGAAGCCCATACCAAATGCCAATCTCGGACTCCACAGGGATACTTACACAGGTACCAATCTCGATACAGATCCCATCTGTCTCCCGTTCCACCACCCCACCACTGGCCGGACGGTATGCACAATGTTGTTTCAGATCAATGCCCAAATATTCACTAACCTGCTTAAGGGCTGTGCTGGTAAAAGGTGTACCATTGTCACTGGAGATTTTAGTGGGGATTCCCCATCTAGGAATTATGTCCCTAAGCAGTGCCTTTGCCACTGCTTCAGAGTCTTGTTTGGAGGTAGGGAATGCTTCCACCCATTTTGAAAACATGTCTACTACTACTAAACAGAATTTCTTCCCTTCACTGGGCGTTAGTTCAATGAAATCCATCTGTAGATGGTCAAATGGTTTGTCTGGAGCTGGGTGAGCTGCCTGTTCCACCTTCAAACATCGACCCATATTGTGAGTAGCACATACTACACACTTTAAACAAAAATTTTGAGAATAATTAGAGAAGCCCTTCGTGAACCAATGCTTGGCTACTTCTGCTATCATGCTCCCCTTTGACGCATGGTCCTTCCCATGCATCAATTTTGCATAATATGGCAACATGTATTTGGGAAGGCAAGTGCGGCCTTGTGGGCACCGCCAAACACCGCCGATGACAGAACAACCCGCTTTGCGCCATACTGCCTTTTCCTCTGCTGTAGCTTGTGCTTAGAGTTCTGAAACCTGTAAACAAGGAGTGGTTTCTGTTGTAGAGGAAAATGCACAAAGTTTTGAAGGCGACGGCGTTGCTACTGCTGCTTGTTTCGCTGCCTGGTCCGCTCGCGCGTTACCTAGGGAGACAGGATCTGATTTGTTAGTGTCACGTTTCGTGACGTGATGAAGTTCAGATGGATGCAAGCACAGTATGAACAGGATTTATTTAGGAGAGAGACAGGCAGACAAATCCAAAATGTGATCCACAAACGTAATCCAAAAACAGGCAAAAGGTCAGGTGATCGGCAAACAGGCATACACAGGGCTAGGCAGGAATCAAGGTCGTGGTCACGGGATACAGGGTCGATAAACCAAACGAGAAACATGAACTATGACAGGGAACTGGGAGCGGATAACCCAGTGTGAACTAAATCTAATGATTAACTCTAACAAGGACTCTAACGTGGATCTAAGCTATGGCAAGGACTATGACTATGAACTACAAAACAATCTATTCTAATCTAACTCAATATTCCGCGTTGTGTGCTGGGAGGCGCGCGGTATATAGGCGGACATAATCAGCGTTGTAATGGCTGACGGCTGAGGGCAATTCAGACACACATGAAACAACAACCAATGACAGAACGGGGAGGAGACATAACAGAAACATAAACAAATGCACAAGTCGAAATGTCACGATTGTCAACACAGGTGCTCGTGCACGCGCACTCACATGCTCCACAGCGCGCTGCTTAAAGGGGAACTCGTGACAGTTAGTATGTGCATCACACTTGCATACTGCAATAGTTTTGGGGAGTAGGACTGCATCCAGCAGCTCAGAGACTAGTTTGTGGTGGGCTATGTGTGTTCCAGAAATCGTCAGGAAGTTCCTGTGTTTCCAAATTGTTCCAAAATCATGTACTACCCCAAAGGCATATCTACTGTCTGTATAGATATTTACTGACTGTCCCTTAGCATGTTTACATGCTTCTATGAGGGCGTACAGTTCAGCTGCTTGTGCTGACAGGTTTGAGGGGAGACTTCCTGACACGACAGTCTCATGTGTGGTTACCACAGCATAGCCCACCCGATTTTTACCTGTCTCTGGATTGCGTGACGCTGAGCCATCCACGAAAAGGATTAGATCTGGATTTGACAATGGGACATCCTTCAGGTCAATTCTAGGAGAGCAGAGTTCGTTAGTCAGTACAACACAGTCATGTGGTTCCCCGCCTTCCTCTGTTGGAAGGAGAGTAGCAGGGTTAAGTACAGTACATCATTTTATAGTGACATTTGGCATATCTAGTAATGTAGTGTTATAGCGCAGCCACCGTTGGGTGGACAGGTGAGAGGTCTTTTGTTCAAGCATGAGTAATGACACTTCATGTGGTAACAGAAGGGTCAATTTTGTGTAATCTACCAGGTCTCTGGATGCCACCACAGCTTTCTCAGCCGCTGCACCTGGTCTCATACACGGAGGAAAACCTGCTGCTACAGGGTCTAACTTACCAGAGAAATATGCCACAGGTCTCAACTTGTCTCCATGTTTTTGTAACAAGACGGAGGTTATGCAGCTTGATTTTTTGTACACATTCTGCACAAAAGGTTTGGTGGGATCTGGTAACCGTAAGGTTGGGGTTGTCTGTAGAGCCTGTTTAGGTACAGCTCTTCGCTTTCTGGGATATCGATAAACCATTCTTTTTCAAAATCAGTATCTCTCCCTTCTTGCACTCATGCTGTGCAATGAAGGGCAGAAGACAGCATGAAATCAACACACTTGTTCTTCATCTTATCATGTGCCAATGTCAACAAACGAGCTCAGGCTCTAGGCTTGTTATGCATGGACCATTGATAAACACACAGCTCTGTTTTTTTAACAAATGGAGTTCCCAAAGATGAGTCATCAGTTATTGTTACTCCCTTAGGTGACAACATCAAATTTAAGTGTAAAACACACATTAAGTCTCTGCCCAGTAGATTTACTGGACATGAGGATGAAATTAGGAATTGGTGGGTTACTCTTTTCCCATTTTCACATTCACAAACTAGCGGTTCAGAGAAACGTTCTAATACTGAATGTCCCGTCACGCCCATGGAGCGCAGTGACCGTGAACTCATCTTTGGGGACTCTTTTAATTCACAGTGTTTTATTACTGAATACGTTGCTCCTGAGTCTACCAAGAATGTGACACTTTGATTACAATCAAAGTGCTCCTGAGTCTACCAAGAATGTGACACCATTAATTACAAGAGATATCCATGGTAACTGTGTAAAAGGAGAGGTGCTGTATTTTAAAAGGTTAAGGGTCATGGCTGGTTCAGACATTTGTGAATTGTCAGTCTGACTAATGTTGGATGGGGGTGTGTGCACATATTCCTGTTCTTTGTGAGCTAACTGATAGTTTAGGTGGTGTGTGTTACCTCCCCTGTTCTCAGATGCCTCCCCTCTCTCTTTCTCCCCCCATCAATTGGCTTCCATGTCTTGGCTTTGCTCTGGGCAGTCTCTGGCAAAATGTCCAACTTTTCCGTAATTGTAACAGTTTAATCCTGGTCCATAACCCTGACGGCCGGGTCTTCCTCTCCCACGGCCCTTTGGCTTTCCTCTGTATGGCGCACCTCTGCCTCTCGGTTGTTGCACGTTCACAGCTTGTAACATGGTTAGTGTGGCTGTGTGGAGGTCTTTTGCCTCTCGTAGGAGCTTCTCTGCATGTATTGCATACCTCTCCACTTGTGTGAGGTATCCGGTGTCCCAGGTGATAAATTGTTGTTTGACTATAGCGGCAATTTCTGGTTTCATGCCATTCATAAAGCTGTTTCTGAGATGTGCCTCCCATGCTGTAATGGCCATCTGCTCATCTGCCAAAGTGTCAGGTTTTTCCAAGCCTGAGTTTGCGTCATGGATCTCAGTGAGCCTGGACAGGTACTGTGATACAGTCTCTGAGTCTTGTTGTTTACACATCGCTATTTTTGTCATGTCCAGTCGCACAGGAAAGGTGTTCGTCAGCCTCTGCTGGAGCGCCGCTATTTGTGTTCTGAACCTCGCGTTGACTTCATCATCCCACTGTGGGTTGATCAGGCGGACATCATCCTCTGGGAATTCACGTGAAACCTTGACCCAGTCCGTGCCAAGTTTTGCCATGAGCAGTCGTCGTAGTTCATGAGTGGTGGGTCTGAATTCTCTGCAGAATATCTGAAGTTCATCCCCAAACTTTCGTCCTCCTACTTTGCGGAGAGCCGGCAGATGTGTCATGCTGCTCCTGATGTCTTCCAATGTCCAGGGTCTGTGAACTAGCATAGGGCTCCTTCTCCGGCCACTTCTAGCATTGGGGCATTTACCACGGCGTGCATTGTCCCTTCTCTGTCCGATTTTGTTGGTCTGAAGCCCTCAGGCAGCAACGTTGTTGGTCCCTTCACTTGGGATCTCGTGTGTAATGCCACTGGTGAAGATAGGATGGCTGGCGCATAGTTCGGTGGGGGTTGGTGGCTCAGTTCTGACAGGTTCGGATAGAGTGCCATAGGCTGGGCCACCTCATTCTGAGGAGGTGCATCTGAAACTGCAGGTTCCTCCCTCCTTACTGGCTGTGGGTGTTGCGGTGGGGCGGAGTCCAGGTCGGGGTCGGCTTTCTGCAATTTCTACATCATATTGGTTCAAACATCCTTCCCCATAATTCACACGCATAAATGTGATATTAGGACCAACATATGAGCACCCTGTACATAAAATTGCATGTGTCTCAGGATGTGGTTTGCTACATGTTTTTCCCATATTTTATTATTTATCATCATTATATTTTTAACCCTTCTATAACTTTCAAAGTTTTAGTCAATTTAAAATGCTATGAAAATCAAGTGAATATGCATTCTCATGCACAAACAGAAAAGGTTCAAATGTGTGCCAAATCTCTAGACATTCAGTTAATCATATAACCTATATGTTCAACAGAGCAAACCTTAAGAATGTAAAAGAGTTTACCTGTGAGGGCGAGTCCACATACAGCAATTTGGTAGGACTTACAGTTTTCTCTTCCCTTATTTATTTATTTATTTGTTTGTTTGTTTGTTTGTTTATTTATTTAATTTTTTTTAATCTCAGTAAAATTTACTTGTGCCAAATATATCATGTACTGCTAATGTGATGGAATGAGTCAATGGGGCATGCCACTTGATAATAATCTGCCGTAAAAATACTGTGCCTCTCGCGCTTCTTAGTAAGTACTCCCTTTTACTTATTTATTCCTCGAAACGGACTCTTTCCGTTAGCAAATATTTTCTATATCTATATCTATCTATCCGTCTGTCTGTCTGTCTGTCTGTCTGTCTGTCTGTCTGTCTATCCATCCATCCATCAGGAGTGTAACAATACACAAAATTCAAATTCATTACGATTTCCCCTCGCGCTAGCGTTGTAGCACGCAGTGCGCTCCGAAGCTCGAAGCGCAAGCACGCTTCCAGGTTTTTCAGTGACATTGACTTTGTTTACTTTCTACACATGCACCTGTTATGATTCTGTCCTGTCTCTGCCCCTGTACTGTCATTGATCGTTTCCCTTATGTGTCATTATATTCTGTGTTATCCCCTTGATTATGTTTAGTGTTTAAACCCCTCATGTCTCATTCAATGTGAAGTATTGCATGAGTGTTATCACCGTGCCAAACCTTTGTTCCTCGTGTTTTGTTTCATGGTTTTGATCTTGTTTATAGCATAGCGTTCTTCGATTCTAGTCTAGCCTCGTTAATGTCCGTTTGCTGATCGCCTGACCCTTTGCCTGTTTTGACCACACCTGTGTTTCACAATTTGGATTTGTCTGCCTATCTCTCATCTAATAAAGCTCTTATCTGCACTTGCATTCATCCTAACCTCCATTACATGATCAGCATGACAGAATACTTCACCGCACTATGGATGCAGCAGAAGTTTTGAGCAGTCAAGAAGCCCTATATGAAAGGGAAAAGCCAAGGTGGGAGAAGGAGGGGAAATTCTCCCTAATTCAAGCCAACCAGATGTGGCTCGACATGATGTACTCCATCATGGGGTATGTCAAGGAGGAGCCTTCCAACCAGACTGGAACGATCTCCCACCCTCCCTCCCCCACTGTGGATCTCGTCCAGCCTGCCGTATCGATGGAGAAGGTTGTATAGCCTCCCTGCTCATCTGAGGATGCCACTCAGCATCCCTGTTCAGCTGAAGACGTGGCTCTGTCTCTCGGTGCAGTCAAGTGGTCCACTTTTCTTCCCTGCTCTGCTTCGGACATCACTACTCCAGGCTCCGCTTCAGACATTGCTCCGCCTTCCTACTCTACTGAGGACATTGCTTTGCCTTCCTGCTTGGCTGAGGACGTCGCTCTGTCTTCCTACTCGGCTGAGGACGTCGCTCTGCCATCCTGCTCCACTGAGGATGTCACTCTGCCTCCATACTCCGCTGAAGACGTCACTCCTTTTCTTTGTTTCGTGCCAAATGTCGCTCCCCCTTCCTGCTCCATGGAAGACATCGCTCCCCCCTCATGCTTTGCGGAGAGCATTGCTCATCCCTCTGGCCTCACGGAGAACCTCTCTCCCCTCTCTGGCCTCACAGAGAAAGTCGCTCCTCCCTCTGGCCACGCAGAGAACTTTGCTCCCCCCTCAGACCTCGCAGAGAGCGTCACTCCCCCCTCTAGCTTCATGGGGAATGTTGCTTCCCCCTCAAGCTCCGTCTTGAGCTTTGTTGCTCCTGCTGGCTGCGCAGTAGCAATCACTCTGCATTCAAGCCAGGCTGGGAATATCATGTTATCTCTCTGCAGTGTGGGAGAGACTGCCCTACACCTGAACCTCGGCGAGCATGCCAGCTTCCTGTCTGAGGACGATGAGACGGTCTCCCAAGCCAAGTTCTTGTCCGAGGTCAAAGAGTCGGCCTCTAAAACCATGTTCCTGTCCGAGGTCGAAGAGGCGGCCTCTTAAACCATCAACATTATGCTTGCACCGTAGTCTGCTCACAAGCCCAACCATTCTGTTGTTCCTGAATATACCAACCATAGCCTGAATATTTGCCTTAGGTTTCCATTTTCTATTACGTTCAACATTATAAAAATATTACATATTATATATTTTTATAATTATATTATAAAAATATAATAATTGAAACTTAATAATGGCACAGTGTTTGTGTGATAATTTCAGACTCTCAAAAGCATATAGCAAAACAAAAGCTGTGCCTTATCATGTAACAAAATTAAACATGGCTGATTAATCATTAGGTCTCTGGCCAAGAGTGCTTTTGTGCGCTGGTGTGTGGGGTTGCCAGGCTGAAATTTTCACTCCAACCACATCTCAAAAACTGCACACAAAGACCTGACTCTAGCTCAAATACTGCGAATTAGACAAGGGAGTAGTTCTTCTTTTTCTAAGTATTTGCATTGGAGACAAATAAAATATGGTGCACACAAGTTTCTGATTTGTTGTTTCCAAACCTGTTCAACTTTGCATAAAAAGAATCTGCAACCTTGTTGGTATGACTTATAAAGAGGTATGTCCCAGTCACTACTGTGATTACTTGAACCAGATTGAATCAACGGGGAAATGCCATCTTAAAACATAGTGTGTGCAGAGTCTGTGCCTATTTTATTATGCAGAGTGTTTTGAGATACATTGCTCCATACACTGGCATATCATATTGAGAGCCTAATACTGAATGAAACGATATGTCTTGTGGTTACGGATTTACCTCAAGCACACAGAGTGAAACCACATAAATACTGGATATGGACTATTACCTCTGGTTCTAAAAATTACAAAGCCACTGGACTGATGTTAATAAATATTCAGAGGTTTGTGATATTCATGCAGGGGTTTGTGTTTCATGCTGAATGCTCTATTTTAGAGCTGCAACCCTTTGTGAGAACAGTAGAATTATGTTGCTTATGAGGCAGTTGCTCTTATAGTTTTTCTCAATCATCAAATGAATATCATTTTCTAAACATTGTGTGAAATATTCCAAATAAGTAGTACATTTGCATTTTTCTTTTTTTCATGCATAATTCAAAAGGTTGAAACACATATTTGCAAATACTAATTACATTTGTTTTCAGTTGTCCCAGAGATACAGTATGTTTATAAAACATTTTGATCATAATAGAGGACATTGTTGTTCTGTTGAACTTCTGATGGCAACAATGTGTAATTTTTAAAAATTCCCCTCACTTTTAGGGGTTGAATATCTATGGTGGGGACCAGATGTGAACCTGAAATGTTCACAAAAATAAGTGCACTATGGTAGCATTCTGCTGTAAAAATTTCACATTTGAGACTCCACTGGTTACAGAGCTAAGGCTAGTAGAAATCTGGGGATAAGCCTACTTTATTCCTGCATTTTGAGAAATAAACAGATGTAATATAAGCATATTATATTATATAAGCATACCGATTAGGGTTGAAACTAAACTCTGCAGGACAGTGGACCTTGAAGGCCAAATTTGAATACCACTGACCTATAGTATCATGTTGTGTTGGAATGGAGTACTGTTGGTATGAATAGATTTGATCCAAATATGGAATTACAGTATTCAGTTGGGTGTTTTACAAAAACAGAGCTGTGGTGTTGTTTCTCCTGTGAAAAAAAGCAGTGAGTGACTTCTGAGCTGTAGTCACTTATATGGAATTAAATTTGTGTTAAAAGTATTGAATGTAACTTTTAAAGATACTAACAAAAATATACAATGAGAAAGAAGAAAACACTCTGACTTTAACATGGTCTTCAAATAAACAGCATTCTTTGTTAACAGTTTTGTAAACTCCCTTGCTCTAATCATGGTTTATGAAAGTGTTTACACTTTCAAAGTTTTCATTTATGCTCCGCTTAAGTTTACGTTCGCCATTCTGACAGAACCATCTCGTGTGGGTGGGCTTAACAGCGATTTACTCTCATTGGCTTGTGAGATTTTGATCGACAGCTCAAGTGTCCAGCTGAGGAGGAGGAGGATGATGTTGATGATGTTGACGATGATGACGACGACAATGCTCCCTTCCATTCCTGAGAGCTCATCTAGAAAAAACTGATGTATTAGACTACCCAAACCTCAAATATTAATTAGGAATTAATATACTGACTAAGTAATTAAGTAATCCTACTACAAAGTACAAACACTATAATTACAGAGAACCATATTCAGAATGCTCTCCAAAATTCACCCCATTGAAGTCTCTACTTCCATGATAGGGAGTTGATCCAAATCTCACTAGCCAATGAGAGTAAATTGCTGTTAAGCCCCGCCCATACAAGTGGTTTGTGCCAGAATGGTGACTGTAAACTTTCTGAGCATAAACGGAAACTTTGAAAGTGTAGATGAAAACTCTTGTAGTGCATACATGAACCATGATTCACCATTTTTCAGTTTCAGAGTGTTTGTCTAAAGGGGCCGCTGTGGATCAGGTGGTAGAACGGGTTGTTCACTAATCGTAGGGTTGGCGGTTCGATTCCCGGCCCACGTGACTCCATATGCCGAAGTGTCCTTGGGCAAGACACTGAACCCCAAGTTGCTCCCGATGGTGAGATAGCGCCTTGTATGGCAGCTCTGCTACCATTGGTGTATGGGTGAATGAGACACAGTGTAAAGCGCTTTGGATAAAAGCGCTATATAAGTGCGCCGTTTACCGTTTGTCTTCTTTCTCATTGTATCTTTTTGTTTATTTCTGGCAAAGTTCAATGCTACATTCAATACTTTTGGCACAAATTTAATTTAAAACGCTTACTGAGTGTGAGAATTCACCTCAGATGGGACACCAATCCATCACAGGGTCCACACTCATTCACACGTGCACACACACACACACACACATACACACACATGCAATTTACATTTTTGCCAGTGTCCCCCCCGCCCTTGTTTTGAACTTGCTATAATTGAAAATATATGGATCATGGTAGGCTATGCTAGCATTAGTTTGCTTGCAATCATCAGTTAGAAGACGGTGTATTTTTGTTTTCTTTTCTTGCAGTTTAGTTAGTTTTCTTGTGGTAAAGTTAGAGGGTACTTTTTGTTTATTATATTGGCCTGGCCGGCTTCTGAAGAGTGAAACCACTGTGTGTATAAAAGGTTCTCCGTCTGGAGAATAAAAACAAAGTAAACGCAATCTTGGTCTCGCCAACCCTTTTCACTTAATAAGTTGCTTAATAAGTATTTATTTCACTTAATAAGTTGCTTAATAAGTATTTAGCTATTTCAGTAGAACATTTTAGATGCACTTACTTACACATCTTTGTAAAGTCAAGACATATCTTTGCCTTGGCTCCACTTAACGTTGCTCCATACCTATTCACTTTGCTTTACTTCTGGACAAGGTCATGGCAGATGTCTGATTTACTAAACCACTCTGAAGCATCTACTTTCCCCTGAGGATCAGGTCAGGTTCACATTTGTTCTAATTTCCACAAAAGATGTATTTTTAAGATTAGATATTTTTTTTTACCTTCTTTATTTAGGGTTGTGTACCTTCAAATTATATGTTTTAAAGGCAACTCTTACTCCTATTCATTCCAAAACAATGACAAAAACATTGGCCAAAAAGTACATTTATGAAATACACCACAAAAAAGGTATTTATTATGTGGTGTCTATAATTCAAATATTCACATAATTAATTTATATTCAAATACTTTTGCATATTCCAAGCTCTACATACTATTTTCTCTACACGTGTGCTCAAATGAACCCTACGTGTTTTGTTATTCATCCTGGACTGGTTCAACACAAACTAGCATGCACATAGGCTATATCTTCATCTCTGCATGTGATGTAGCTGTATCGTACGGGTGTAGGATAGTGAGTAAGTGGGAGGGTCAGTGTGTGCGACTAATAAGGACACGCTTTCCTCCAAGAGCTTCCATTCTCACTTTTTACCTCCGAGTGTGCGCTCTGGACCGGAGGCACGTTTAAAATAGCGCTTCAAGAGCTTTCGGGGGAAAAAAACTTTCTCAGCTGATGTAAGTAGGCTACGTTGCCTTCTTTTGTTTGTTTGATTTCCTTAGGTAGTGTTGATCCAGCGGAGTATTAGCCTACTTCTGGCTCCAGTGTTCGTCTTGTCATTTATAATTGTGGATATTTATTCATTCTTCTGGCGCCTCGCATGATGTCGGCCTCCTGCGAATTAAACGAAAGTCCTCGATAAAGTCTTTTAGAGAGGAACAGATCACATGTATTCTCACTCGAGCTAATGTGTGCAGTTGAATAGTGCGCAGCGTTAAGCTTGTATAGTGCGTGTTTACTGTAAAATACTAGTGTCACTTCAACTGTACACAGTCATGTGTAATATAGGCAGCAATTTCCTTGGGCAAGAACCCTACATGTTCAGAGCACGGAATCACACTGCGAGCACACATGTTCGCGCGATATTTATTTATGAGTTTATTTTTGCCTAGTCAACATGAACCGTAGACTGAACATTCCACACTGTCCCGTTGGTAAGTGATGTGATACCTTCCTGCGCACTAATCAGCGAAGTGTTAAGAGACGTTCGGCTGATCCTCACGTGATCCATGGGCAACGTCCCAAACCACATACTACCGCACTAAATAGCAAGTCAAAATAGTACCTCCGTATGGCAACCCAACTAGTACTGTAGTATGCTGTTTGGGACACAGCCACGAGGTGTATTTATTAATGGAATATGTGACCTCACATCTGAGACGGATACACAGCTGAGTTGTATCAAGCTCAAGTTCAAAATACAGGTAAACCGATGATGGGATCCGGTTAAACGGAAAAACTTCAGGAGGGTCTCTTTCTCTCTCTCTCTCTCTCTCTCTCTCTCTCTCTCTCTCTCTCTCTCTCACACGCGCACACACACTTAACTGAATATTAATTTATTTAATTTTGTTATTAATTTGAATATAAGGTGGGAAAAGGGTGGATTCTACATTATCAGTAATAAAGTAAATGTAAAGTTATATGAAAAAATGAGTACATCCCATGGAAATTGAATTTATTTATTTATTTTACATATTTGGACATGCAAACATTTGATCATCTTTGAAACAGTGTCTATTAATAAAGTTGATATACTTGAAGAAAACCACAAGGAAAAATAGCATTTTCAATCATTTATTAAACAGAAATATCAATAAATGTCATATACTTCTGTGGAAAAAGTAAGTACACCACTGGCCTCAGAAGCTAGTAGCAGAAATAACGTCTTGTCAGTGTTTTGCATAATTGTCCATGAGGCTTGCTGGAAATTTTGTCCATGCAATATTCTTTCGGTTGCAAGATGTTTGTGGGTTTTCTTGCCTGTACTGCTTGCTTCAAATCCCCCCATAACATTTAAATGGGATTTAAATCTGGGCTTTGACTAGGCCATTCCATAACCCTCCATTTCTTCTTTTTGAGCCATTCCTTGGTGGATTTGCTAGTGTGCTTAAGATCTTTATCATGTTGAAAGGTCCACTTTCGGTTCAACTTCAACTTTCGGACAGATGGCCTCACAATATTTTCAAGCACTCTTTGATATGATGCAGAATTCATAGTTGACTCAATGAATGCAAGCTGTTCAGTCCCTGATGCAGTGAAGCAACCCCAAACCATAACATTTCCACCACCATGCTTCACAGTTGATATAAGGTGCTTCTCCTGAAAAGCTGTCTTTGCTCTGAGCCAAATATGTCTGCTGTTACTGTGGCCAAAGAACTCAATCTTTGATTTGTCTGTCCAGAGCACATTATTCAAAAAGGCCTGGTCTTTGCCTCTTTGCTTATTACCAAACTGTAGTCTTGCAAAGACTTTTTCCTGACACACCTCCCATGCAGGTCAAATTTGTGCATTGTCTTTCTGATAGTAGAAGCATGCACTTTTTGGGGGGTTCTTGGAGACTTCTTTTTGCATCAGACTGTCTGCTCTTTGGCTGAATTTGCTGGGACGACCAGTCCTTGACAGTCCTTGTTTTTTTGTTAATACAAATTGTGAAAATGACTACAAAATGTCAATTTTATGTGTCACTTGATAGTGTAGCACCTTTACTAACAGGCACTGTTTCAAAGATGATCACATGGTTGCTTGTCCAGATATGTCAAAAAAGACAACAATATTCATGGGGTGTACTTATTTTTTTTCACATGACTGTATTTAAAGTCCCCTCTGAAAGTATTGGAATGGCAAGGCCAGTTCTTTTTCTACACACTGAATACATTTGGGTTTGAAGATCAAAAGATGACTATAAGTTAAAAGATCAGAATTTCATGTTTCATTTCCTGATATTTACATCCAGATTTGTTAAACAGCAAAGAACAGCACACCTTTTGTGGCAGACCACCCAATTTTTAGGTGAGCAAAAGTAATGGAACATAGTCTTAAAGTAAATTAAAGTAAATAACATTTACAGTGGTGCTTGAAAGTTTGTGAACCCTGTAGAATTTTCTATATTTCTGCATAAATATGACCTAAAACATGATCAGAAGTTCTAAAAGTAGACAAATACAACTCAATTAAACAAATGAGACAAAAAAATTATACTTCTGCATTTATTTGTTGAGGAAAATGATTTAATATTACATATCTATGAGTGGCAAAAGTATGTAAACCTTTGCTTTCAGCATCTGGTGTGATCCTCTTATGCAGCAATAACTGCAACTAAAAATTTCCGGTAACTGTTGATCAGTGCTGCACGTCAGCTTGGAGGAATTTTAGCCCACAACTATGGGATGTTGGTGGGTTTCCTCAGATGAACTGCTTGCTTCATATCCTTCCACAGCATTTTTATTGGATTAAGGTCAGGATTTTGGCTTGGCCATTCCAAAACATTAACTTTAACCATTCTTTGGTAGAACGACTTGTGTGCTTAATGTCATTGTCTTGCTAAATGACCCACTTCCTCTTGCAATTCAGTACATGGACAGATGTCCTGACATTTTTCTTTAGAATTTGCTGGTATACTTCAGACTTCATTATTCCATCAATGATGGCAAGTCGTCTTGGACCAGATGCAGCAAAACAGGCTCAGACCATGATACTACCACCACCACCACCATGTTTCACAGATGGGATAAGGCTCTTAGGCTAGAATATAAGTGTTTTCCATTCTCCAAATATAACATTTCTTATTTAAACGAAAAAGTTCTACTTTGGCCTCATCTGTCCACAAAACATTTTTTCAATAGCCTTCTGGCTTGTCCCTGTGATCTTTGTCAAATTGCAGATGGGCAGCAATGTACTTTTTGGAGAGCAATGGCTTTCTCCTTGCAACCCTGCCATGCGAACAGTTGTTTTCGCTGTTCTCCTGATGGTGGACTCATGAACTTTGTTCCTTTGTGACACTAGCCAATGTGAGAGAGGCCTTTCTGGGCTCTACAGTGTGACCATTTCACTCGCATTTGCGACTGAAAAGTACTTTGTGCGACTGTGAATAAATGTTTAGGCGCACCGGTGCGAGTGACCTGTTTGGAGTTGTATAATACAATCGGAATAAAAATAACAGGAAGTCCAAAATGCATCTACACCACGCAACAGTTACTTTCACACTGCTTTTCATCTCCTCAGTCAACCTAACAAGTGTGCACATACTGCAAAGAAACCATTATGATGAAGAGAGTAACTCTGTACATCATCTGCTCCTCTCAACTTGCCAATCTCACAAACCGCCATTTTTATTGATCACGCAAAACGACCCGGACCTGCGACTTTGACCTGCTTCTTTATTAAATAATTCCTCACCAATCATAATCAAGATTAGCAACTGTTCAGTCTGTAAACATACAGTACACTACCGCTCTCATTCACTCTCTTCACTAACTCTAATAGACAGCGCATTCAAGGTTGCCAGATATCACTAGAAAAGTCACCTCTAGTTTCCATGTTCTGATTTAATACCCCAAAATCACAATATTATCAGCAGACATGGCAACACTGTGCTGGGCAACCGATCTAAAAGGAACAACTGATAAACAAACAAACAAATAAAATGTAAAGACAAAATGTGCTTAGTTATAAATAAATCATTTAATGTAAAAATAGATATTATAATAACTTCATAAAATATAAATAAAATGAGAAATTAAATAATGTTTAATTACTATGGGTTGCACTTAATATCAATTTTACATTAAGCTTAGGAAGCTTTTTCCTTAGAAGACTACTAGCCTTTTTCCTAATACGGCTCATGCTTGTGTTAGTCTACTTTTAATTAGGACTCTTTATTGTTTAAAATATTTAAAAATAAATATTTTATGCTTGTTTATTTATCAACAGTATTTCTCATTGCTATTATATTAATTCAATTAACAGTGAACATGAGCTTACATTTAACTGTTTATGACAAACCTCCTGATTAAAGCTTAGACAAAAAAAAGATTGGTATCTGGATCGGTTTTGATCGCTAAAAATCCTGATCGGGGCATCCCAAACTAAAGCGCTTTGCATCTGACAGGTAAATGAACTCACCCGATCACATCCTATATGAGATTATTCAGCTATATACACAATATATGCAGAGCGGTTCGAGAACTGGCTCAAACCCAGAACCATGACAGTGGAAAATGGCTAATAGTGTAGTTTTAAATATATTTAAGATTAGCCGACTTGAAATACTGAACATTGAGGTTTATTGTATTTATTTACAAAGCAAACAGGTTAACGGTGGTTGTTTTTTGCATACAGTCTGTAAAATTAACTGAAAATATTAAATTTAGTTTATCAGAAGGTAACTTAATTTGTCATGGCTCACACTATGTTCCTAAATTCTGTCATTAATGACAAGCTCAAGTTTTCACTTGCGTGTTATATTGTGGCACATTAACGTTACCATCTCTTAAAAAAAATAAATAAACTTCAACCGTGCTCCAAAATTTTTGACTGTGCTCCTAAATTTTTGTAATTAGGAGCACAAGTGCTCCTAAAAGAAATTGTTACCGTAGAGCCCTGCCTTTAGTTGTTTAAAAGTTACCCTGGGTTCCTTTGTGACCTCGCAGACTATTACATGTCTTGCTCTTGGAGTGATCTTTGTTGGTTTACCACACCTGGGGAAGGGAACAATGGCCTACAATGTTCTTCATTTATATACAGTCTGTCTGATTGTGGATTGGTGAAGTCCAAACTCTTTAGAGATGATTTTGTAACCTTTTCCAGCCTGATGAGCATCAACTCTTTTTCGGAAGTCCTCAGAAATCACCTTTGTTCATGCCATGATACACTTCCACAAACATGTGTTGTGGCAGTCAGACGTTGATAGATCCCTGTTTTTTAAATAAATAATATAGAAAATTCAAGCAACTTTCAAGCACCACTGTAATATTTAGTTGCATATACCTTGCTTGCAATAAGTGCATCAAGCCGATGACCCGCTCACATCACTAAAATGTTGCATTTTTCTTTTGTGTTGCTTTTACAGGCTTGCACTGCAGCTTCTGTCATTGGCAGGGCTCTACGGTAACAATTTCTTTTAGGAGCACTTGTGCTGCTAATTACAAAAATTTAGGAGCACAGTCAAAAATTTAGGAGTACAGTTGAAGTTTAGTTTTTTTTTTTTTTTTTTTTTTACAGATAGTAACATTAATGTGCCACAATATAACGCACAAGTCGGCATGAGAAAACTTATCAATTATGACAGAATTTAGGAACATAATGTGAGCCATGACAAATTAATTTACCTTCTGATAAACTAGATTTAATATTTTCAGTTAATTTTACAGACTGTATGCAAAAAACTGCAACCGTTAACCTGTTCCACCTTGTAAACAAATACAAAAAACCTCAATGTTCAGTCTTTGAAGTCTGCTACTCTTAACTATATTTAAAGCTACACTATTAGCCATTTTCCAAATTCTCCAAAGCCAATTGTTGAACTGCTCTGCGTATTTTGTGTATATAGGCCTATCTGAATAATCTTAAGTGGGATGTGATTGGGTGAGATCATTTATCCGCCAGATGCAAAGTGCATTAGTTTAATGGCGTTCATTACTGATGTCCTGATCAGGATTTTTACAGCTGATACCGATTTCTTGTCATCTTAATGAAATGGATCCAGATACCAAACTTTTTTTGTTTAAGCTTTAATCAGGAGATCTATCATAAAAAGTCAAATATAAGCTCTCTGCTCATGATCACTAACTATCTAACTAACTAACTAACTATCTAACTAACTAACTAACTAAGAGTGATCATGAGCAGACAGCTTATATTTGACTTTTTATGATAGATCTCCTGATTAAAGCTTAAACAAAAAAAAGTTTGGTATCTGGATTAATTTGTTTCACTCTTAATTGAATTAAAATAATAGCAATGAGAAATACTGTTGGTTAATCGATAAACAAACAAACATAAAATATTTATTTTTAAATATCTTAAACAATAAAGAGTCCTAATTAAAAGTAGAGTAACACAAAATGATCCATATTAGGAAAATGAAGGCTAATAGCCTTCTAAGGAAATAGCCTACTAAGCTTAATATCAAATTGATATTAAAATGCAACCCATAGGAATTAACATTATTAAATTTCTCATTTTATTTATATTTTATGAATTTATTATTGTATCTATTATTTTTATATTAAATGATTTATTTACAACTAAGCAAATTTTGTCTTTACATTTTATTTGTCTGTTTGTTTATCAGTTTTAGATGGGTTCCTCCATTACAGTGTTGCCATGTCTGCTGATTTTCTGGGGGATAAAATCAGAACATGAAAACTGGAGTTGACTTTTCTAGTGATATCTGGCAACCGTGAGTTTAAATTAAGTTTATGTGCTGTCTATTAGAGTTGGTGAAGGGAGAGCGGCAGCGTACTGTATGTTTACAGACTGAACAGTTGCTACTTTTGATTATGATTGGTGAGGAATTATTTAATAAAGAAGTTTGAATTAAACCCACCTTGTAGCATTAGCATTATTATTAATTTACTCCGCCCGACGCCGCTGTGACTACACGAGCAGGTCAAAGTCGCAGGTTCAGGTCGTTTTGCGTGATCAATAAAAATGGCGGTTTGTGAGATTGGCAAGTTAAGAGGAGCAGATGATGTACAGAGTTACTCTCTTCATCATAATGGTTTCTTTGCAGTATTTGCACACTTGTTAGGTTGACTGAGGAGATGAAAAGCAGTGTGAAAGTAACTGTTGCGTGGTGTAGATGCATTTTGGACTTCCTGTTATTTTTATTCCGATTGTATTATACAACTCCAAACAGGTCACTCGCACCGGTGCGCCTAAACATTTATTCACAGTCGCACAAAGTACTTTTCAGTCGCAAATGCGAGTGAAATGGTCACACTGTAGAGCCCAGAAAGGCCTCTCTCATATTGGCTAGTGTCACAAAGGAACAAAGTTCATGAGTCCACCATCAGGAGAACAGTGAAAACAACTGTTCGCATGGCAGGGTTGCAAGGAGAAAGCCATTGCTCTCCAAAAAGTACATTGCTGCCCATCTGCAATTTGACAAAGATCACAGGGACAAGCCAGAAGGCTATTGAAAAAATGTTTTGTGGACAGATGAGACCAAAATAGAACTTTTTCGTTTAAATAAGAAATGTTATATTTGGAGAATGGAAAACACTTATATTCTAGCCTAAGAGCCTTATCCCATCTGTGAAACATGGTGGTGGTGGTGGTAGTATCATGGTCTGAGCCTGTTTTGCTGCATCTGGTCCAAGACGACTTGCCATCATTGATGGAATAATGAAGTATACCAGCAAATTCTAAAGAAAAATGTCAGGACATCTGTCCATGTACTGAATTGCAAGAGGAAGTGGGTCATTTAGCAAGACAATGACATTAAGCACACAAGTTGTTCTACCAAAAGAATGGTTAATGTTTTGGAATGGCCAAGTCAAAATCCTGACCTTAATCCAATAAAAATGCTGTGGAAGGAAATGAAGCAAGCAGTTCATCTGAGGAAACCCACCAACATCCCATAGTTATGGGCTAAAATTCCTCCAAGCTGACGTGCAACACTGATCAACAGTTACCGGAAATTTTCAGTTGCAGTTATTGCTGCATAAGAGGATCACACCAGATGCTGAAAGCAAAGGTTTACATACTTTTGCCACTCATAGATATGTAATATTAAATCATTTTCCTCAACAAATAAATGCGGAAGTATAATTTTTTTGTCTCATTTGTTTAATTGAGTTGTATTTGCCTACTTTTAGGACTTCTGATCATGTTTTAGGTCATATTTATGCAGAAATATAGAAAATTCTACAGGGTTCACAAACTTTCAAGCACCACTGTAAATGTTATTTACTTTAATTTACTTTAAGACTATGTTCCATTACTTTTGCTCACCTAAAAATTGACTATTGACTACATGAGCATGTCACAGTCACAGGTTCAGGTCATTTTACGTGATCAATAAAAGATAGCGGTTTGTGAGATCGGCAAGTTGAGAGAAGCAGATGGTGTACAGTGTTACTCTTGTCATCATAATGGCTTCTTTGCAGTATTTGCAGACTTGTTTGGTTGACTGAGGTGATGAAAAGCAGTGTGAAAGTAAATGTTGCATGGTGTAGATGCAGTTCCAATCTGTCCTTTTGATTCTTACTGCTCATGAGTGGTTTGCATCTTGTGGTATGGCCACTTTATTTCTTCTTCGAATGTTGGCTTGTGATACTTTCACCCATGCCCTGTGAAGGTTGTTGGTGATGTCACTAACTATTATTTTCTTCACAGATCGCACAAGGTTTGTCATCTACTGCTGTTGTTTTCCTTGGCTGACCTGTTCCATGTTTGGTTGTTAGTACACCAGTGGTTCCCTTCTTTTTTGTATTGGCTATGCCGAATGCTTGTGAAATGGCTGTAATAGATTTTCCTTCTTTTCTAAGTTTCAAAATGGCTTGCTTTTGTTCCATAGACAGCTCTCTGGTCTTCATGTTCGTTTATCGTATTTAACAATAAATGCAGTCTTCACAGGGGAACCTATGGCTCAAACCAAGAATAGACATTCAGCACTATTAATTCTTTAAACAATTAATTTAACAGGAAATGTCTGGGTTACGCATGTAACCCTGTTCCCTGAGAAGGGAACAAGATGTTGTGTTTAGCATTACACTATGGGAGCGCCTCTCGCGCGCGACCGGCATCTGAAGCTTGTGTAAAATCATGCCTATTTATAGGCCTGCCATGATCAGGTGACGTGGCATTTAAGCACGTCGCGTGATATAAATATGGCACCTGTGAACCGCGCCATCAGCCTCCATTATCTGAAGCGAAGATGCAATTCACAAGCCTGCCCTGGTATGACAAAGCTACGCAACGTCTCATTCCCTTCTCAGGGAACACGGTTACATGCGTAACCCAGACATTCCCTTTCAAAGGGAACTTCGACGTTGCGTTTAGCATAAAACTATGGGAACGAGAATACCCACTCCGTCACACCGAGGGTATGGCCTGTTCAAAAAGACCCGAGCCCAAGGGTCACTGCAAGACACTCGAGCCTGGGGTGAAATGAATATCCAGGCTGTAATAACGAATGAATGTGTGTTGTGTAGACCACCATGCAGCAGCACACACATCCTGTAAGGATACCCCTTTGGACAAAGCCTTCGCGGAGGCAACCGCCCTAGTGGAATGAGCCCTTATGCCCAGAGGCGTAGCGAGACCGCGCGCATCATAAGCAATAGAGATTGACTCCACTATCCAATTAGAGATGCGCTGCTTTGACACAGCATCAACTCTACTGTCGCCGCCAAAGTAGACCAGCAGCTGCTCCAACTTACGGAACTGGCCGGAGCGGCGAACATGAGTAGAGAGAGACCTTACTGGACACAGCAGGTGTATCCTCTCTTGTTCCGGTGTGAGGAACGGAGGAGGGCAGAAAGCCTGCAACACCACAGGCTGGGCAGCCTATGTAGGCACCTTAGGAATATTATCCAGCCTAGGATACAGGAAGGCCTTGGCTAATCCAGGGGTAAAGTCAAGGCAGGAAGGGGCAACAGAGATAGCTTGTAGATCTCCTACTCGCTTGAGAGATGTCAGGGCCAACAGAAGAGCTACCTTTAGAGTCTTCCTTTAGAGAAGCTTCTCAGAGGCTGACTCTAAGGGCTCAAGTGGCGTCCTGACAGACCTTCCAGGACCACAGAAAGGTTCCAGGAAGGTATGCGCGGCCTGCAGATAGGCCTCAGCTGCCTGACACCATGCATAAACCTCGAAGTTAGAGGATGTTGTCCCACAGAGGCTCCATCAACAGGGGCATGGCTGGCCGAAATGGCGGCCACGTAAACCCTGATTGTAGAAGGAGCCCACCCCACTGAGAAACATTCTTGTAAGAAAGCCAGGACTGTAGCTATTGCGCGTTTCACTGGGTCTACAGTGGATCCGTGCGGATGGGAATCTCCCAAGGAGTGCCATCTAGCAGGGATATTATCTCTGAGAACCATGTTCAAGCTTGCCAATAAGGTGTTACTAGAAGCAGACATAGACTGTCTTGGCGAACTCTCGCTAGAACTTGTGGGAGCAGAGCGATCAGGGGAAAAGCGTACAGATGTGTCCTCGAGCACATGTTCACCATGGCGTCCAGCACTAATTGTGCGGGAGGAGTGAGGGCGAACCACAGCGGGCCGTGTCTTGTCTCCTCGGAGGCGAACACATGCAGCCTCGCTTGGCCAAACCTCACCATATGGACTCCACCACTTGTGGATGGAGCCACCAATTCCTGGGCCTCAGCCCCTGCCTCAACAGTATGTCTGCCCCCATATTCCCAGAATGTACATTCCACTCACTGACAAATTTTCCTTCTGCCGAGAGAAGAATTAATTGCACCTGCCTAAACAGGTTGCGCGGACATAATCCTCCCTGGTGGTCAATATATGAGACCACCGCTGTCTTGTCTGTAAACACATGGTGACCTCTCAATTGAGGAAGAAGGAAAGAAAGTGGTAGAAATATGGCCCACATTTCTAGGCAATTTATATGCCGCTCCAGGTGAGGGCCACTCCAGAGACCGTGAGCTGGACAGCTGTCTAAGACCGTGCTCCAGCCCGTGAGGGAGGTGTCTGTCATTACCATCTTGCGCTAAGGAGACACCCCTAGAGTGTGACCCAAGGCTAGAAACCGGGGACACTCACTGTCACTGATTACTCTCAGAGGTTTTATCTTTGGACGAAACCCCCAACTTCTTAGCCACCACTGAATGGTCTCCTGTGCAATAGGCCCATCAACTCCAAAAGTCTCCCAAGATCCAGTTTTATCTTGCTCAGTGTTGATAGGATTGACCCTACGCATGTTGGGGATAGAAATGCCCTCATCGTAGTAGAATCCTTATAACCCCTAGAAAAGTTGTCCACTGCACTGGGGAAAACATACTTTTCTGAGGTTCAACCGGAGGCCCAAGCTCTTCATGTGGGCGAGAACAACACCTCGATGTTGAACTGCCAGTTCCCTGGATCGTGCTAGAATTAACCAGTCGACCAGGGAGTTTAGTACACGGATCTCCTGGAGTGACATCCATGCACTTTGTGAAGGTGCAAGGGGATAAAGCTAGCGATATTTCTATGAGGAAA
The DNA here is from genome assembly GCF_023375685.1 of Ictalurus furcatus. NCBI lineage: Eukaryota > Metazoa > Chordata > Actinopteri > Siluriformes > Ictaluridae > Ictalurus > Ictalurus furcatus. Next base: position 6,340,989 of record NC_071283.1, read on the forward strand.
TATGCACCTTTTAGATCTATCGTCACAAACCAGTCCTCAAAATTGGACATTTGGATGTCAGCATCTTGAACCTATATGTCTGAAGAGTTCAGTTCAGATGACGCAGATCTAAAATTGGCCGCATACTCCTCTATTTTTTGCGGACCAGGAAATAACGGCTGTAAAAACTAGGGATAAATGGCACACTTATATAGCACTTTTATCCAAAGCATTTTACACAGTCTCATTCACCCATTCACACACTCACTCATACACCAGTGGTAGCAGAGCTGCCATGCAAGGCGCTAACTTGCCATCGGGAACAACTTGGGGTTCAGTGTCTTGCCCAAGGACACTTCGGTACGTGGAGTCACGTGGGCCGGGAATCGAACCGCCAACCCTACGGTTAGTGGACGACCCGCTCTACCACCTGAGCCATGACCGCCCCGAGCAACGGGATGCACCAAAATGAAAATTCTTGGCCGAAGCCGAAACCGAATATAATGAAAAACTTGGCCGAAGGCCGAATACGAACATGTTTTTTCCATTTATTTTGCCATTTTTTTCACCATTGCATAAATTAAATAGTCAAAATGTGCTTTTTACTATTTTGTCTTGCTTTTCAAAGAAAAAAATCAATTACAAAAACTACAATTTCAAAATATTTATTTAACACTGAACATTTTTTTTCATTCCAGCAGGCATAGGCTACCAAGAAGGCACAATATAACTTTAAATAAATAAATGAGTAAAATAAAAATATTTTGATGTGGTTATCTTTGAGCCCCCCTTGAATAGCCGATGTTAGGCCTATAACTGACTGCTGAAAGAATGGAACACTCTGTAGCCTACAACTAAAAAGTGCATTAAAAAGTGCATTGACAAGAGTGCAAACATTGGTTCTATTCGGTTATATACGGCTGATTATATTCGGGATATATACTGCTCGCGTCCCTGTACACCTCACGGAGTATTATAGTAGATATAGGATTTGTTTGCCTGCCGTTAAATAAATACGTCTTTACCTGCTTCCGTACTCTACTCCCTTATGTCTCGCGACGTGACAGAAAACATCCGGAGAGCACGTAGCTCATGCACGTAGCTTGTGCATGCGCGCGCAGCCTCATCGAGGTCGTGACATTCGCGCGTCTCACTCTGGTTGCTAGGCTATTTGGTCGCGTCATCAAACACGTCATTGTTCGGTCAAATTTATTCGGCCTTTTCACTTATTCACTTACTTAACACCGATAATGCTTTTTTTGCTATTTTCGGCCGAATAATTTCGGTTGCCGAACATTCGATGCATCCCTAGTAAAAACCTCCCTCCCTCAGGGGACGGGGTACATGTTCTATGGTCCCTTTTTCCAGGAAGGATCTTACTTCCTATGCTAACGTTGGGCTCTGGTCTGTGATGACTACTGTGGTGAGCACACCTCTGAACCGGGGGGGGCGGGGTCGAGCTCTAAACTGGACCCGATAACCCTTTTCTACGGTAGACAGAACCCATGGAGACACATTTGGCAGTAGTTTCCACGCTGCCAGACGGTCTTTTAGTGACGTTAACTATTCCACATTCTGTTGGAGGGAAAGCATCAGATTTTCGTTGCCCTGTGACAGCTCGCTGACCAGAGAACACTGAAAACTTTGGACAGCTTTGGCTAGGGGAGGCCCTATAGTAGCACTGGGGCTAACTGCCCTAACAACCTCATGTCCCCTGATACGTCCCTCCACGGCTCCTGAGGACCGCTCTTCTTTGTCTACATGGCTTTTATGACCATTCTCAGATCAGGCCTAGTAGCAGGTCGTGACTGTGGCCACCCGGTTCCCCTGGCTGTCTGTGGGGGTTGGCCGGCTGCCATACTCGCCTTCTGTGTCTCCCTCCTATTAGTGCTGGCCCGGGCTCCACTTGCGGATGCCCGGGTGAACTCAGCACAACAGGGAAGTAACTTGGTGAATGCTGACATATGTCGAGCTCACTCAGCAGGTCTGCTTGGTAGGCCTGCAGCTCTGTCATTGTCTGCAGTGACCCACAAGCAAGACTACTACTGCATAGGCGTTGCCCACCAATGCCCCGATGGCCTTACACGGTGGCTTGGATGGCAAAGCCGGCCCCCCTTAATTATCTGCCGTCAATGGAGAGAGGTAGCTCGCAAGCGCCTCCTCCACCCTTAGCATAGCTAAATAGCCATGATGTTTTTTCCCCCACAATGGCCAAATAATCCAACATCGTGGGGTTATAAATACGGCTTATGCATTGTTTTCCCCCAGAAGCCTGATATTTTGTCATGCACTTCTGGAAGAAAAGGGGGTTTTCTGCAGTGTGAGGGATTTACTTTCACTGGGGAGAAAAAAGGCTCATCCAGCCTTAGTAATTACTTCACGCAGCTCTTTATATGCTGCTCTCAGTTTTTAGTAGCAGAAGGAGGAGTCGCGACGTGAGCTCCAAAATCCCGCGGAGACCCAACCCGGAAGACAGAGCAAGAGACAGAGCAGCGCTCGTCTCCGGCTCCTCTTCCGGATCCATAAGAGAGACGGCTAGCTGCCTTGGCAGCGGCCGGCCCAGATCCGTGAGGCTCTGAAACCCAACTTGCTTCTGCTTCCGAGAAGAGCGCGAGTCACAAGCAGAGCTGCCTGATTACCATGCGCATTACCATGCGCAGCCTCTCGAGGCTGCCATCGCATACTCCAACCTTTAGACACTTCACCCAGAAAGTGTGCACTATTCCTGTGTTGAAACAGGAGCAAGTCGTAGCACACTTCCTGAATTCTCTCACTCATTTTTTCTCTCATGCTCATTCGTTTTTTTTCTTCCCTTTTTTTAAAGGAATAGAAAATTTCTGAGATTTTGAGAAAAGATAGAGAGGAAATTAAGCGTCTTTTTGCTTCTTTACACAAACAACCGACATGCAGTCTTTCACTGAAGATAATAAGGCTGATAAGATAATAAGGTGCCATATTTATATCACGCAATGCGCTTAATTGCCACGTCACCTGATCATGGCAGGCCTATAAATAGGCATGATTTTACACAAGCTTCAGATGCCGGTCGCACGTGAGAGGCGCTCCCATAGTGTTATGCTATACGCAACGTCGAAGTTAGCTTTGAAAGGGAACACCTGGGCAACAAGAAACACCTATCAGTCACATATTTCAATATTTTTGATCAATTAAAAAAAAAGGGGTGGGTTCAAACAAAAGGTTCCATGTTCTGATTTGTTTAACACATTTAGATAGATATACTAGATAGATAGATCTACTTTATTGATCCCATGAGGGAAGTTGTTCAAATGATTAATGTAAATACCAGGAAATGAAAGCTGAAATTCTGATCTGTCATGTCATATTCAGCTTTTTATCTCAAACCAAATGACTTAACTATAGCGAAAACAATAGAAGTGGCCTTTCTGTTCCAATACATTCAGAGGGAACTGTATTATATGAAGGTTTAAGAAACCTGCTGTTCAAGGGCTCTTTCTGTTAAAACAGAAAAGAATAATACATAACTGTGCAAGAATAACATTTGTATTGTTTTTTTATGTGCGAATTTAATGTACATGTTAAATACTATGTGTCACTGTTTGAAATGCAGTTGTAGATTATTTGATGTAAAACTATTAATTATCTCATATTTATCATGTTGTCTAAGTTCCATGAAGAGTGACATTGTATTTTGTTTTAGTTATCAAATAACACCTTTCCCATGGTCAAAAGAAGAAATGAGTCACTGGCTAAAATGGATTTTCTTCTGGATAGTAAATGCCATTCCTTTTACTTTTGGCATGGCAGTAAATGATAAAATAGGTACGTATACCAACTCCATCTGGTCTGCTTCACTTACATATCTTTTGTACATGCCTTGCCCTTTGTTTCTTTTTTTTTAAGCTGTCTTTTATTTCTGTCCTTAAAACAAATGTTTGACAGTGAGTGTGTAATTAGTTTGCATTTGTGCTTTATAGTTGTGGGTGGTCTTGACACCACATCTAGTAAATGTGTCTCCAAACACCAGAGCTGTTACATGTAGTTGTACTTCAGTGGCATCATGTTGCTTAGGTTGCCAACTTTAGCTCACACATGGTATGAAAGAAGGTAAAGCTGACCTCTTAGTTGTGGGGATGGATTTAAAATAAACATCATCTTTAATTAATGCTCATGTGCAAGTAAGTTGTTTAATTAACCAGTTTTGTAAATTAATTATTTGTTGTGAATAAAATCTTGCTTCCTTAAAGACACCCACAAGCACATGGTATGGACTTTCTGACATGAACTTTATAGCTCCATAAATGTTCGACATAGAGGTCACCAGGACAAGTATCAAATGTACACTGCTATGCATCTGTTTTATCCCCAACTATATCAGTAATTTATATACAATCTGAACTGTCAGAAAGCACATAAACATATAGAAACACATCATCCTTCGGTAACAAAGTCTGCCTTCAATATATTTATATTAATTTGAGATACAAATATACGTGTTTTCCTGAATACAGTTTAAGCCATTAATGAATGCCTGGAATAAAAATAATTGTATGTTGAGAATCTCAACTGAGTAATCATTACACCACAATGTTGCATAAGCTGCAAACTAATCCATTTGCAAGACAACCAGTCTTTAATATATTGGAAAGGTTTGGCACATAATAACGACACATTTTTGGGCCACATGTAATATATTTATGTGTGGAAAAAGCATAAAACAATCCCATTTTTTTTTCTCTAAATGTCTCATATAACAATTATTTATGTTTTAGACCATTTATGCCCTCCTCTAAAACTGGACAAAAGATGGTATGTCAACATGAACGACCGTCATGAGTTTACAGGTAAGATTTAGAAATAGTGTATGTGTGTATGTGTGTATATATATATATATATATATATATATATATATATATATATATATATATATATATATATATATATATATATATATATAATTTTTTATATAAAAATATTTGAAATATACAGTGCCCTCCACTAATGTTGGTACCCTTAGTAAATATGAGCAAAGAAGTAACCTTTTGATCTTTTGTTAAACAAATTCACAAAAATACTCTGCTCTCGTGGATATCAAACAATTGCAAACACAACACAAGTTTATCCCCCCCAAAAATCTTTGTTAAATATAGGTATGCAACAATTATTGCCACCCTTTTAGTCAATAATTTGTGCTGCCTCCCTTTGCAAAGATAACAGCTTTGAGTCTCCTCTATAATGCCTGATACATGGCAAGGTATCTGAGACCATTCTTCCATACAGAATCTCTCCAGATCCTTCAAATGTCAAGGTCCATGCTGGTGGACTCTCCTCTTCAGTTCACCCTACAGGTTTTCTATGGGTTTCAAGTCAGGGGACAGGGATGGCCATGGAAGGACCTTGATTTTGTTGTCAGTAAACCATTTTTGTGCTGATTTTGATATATGTTTTGTTGAAAACCTGACTGATTCTGCTTAAAATGGTCCATGGTTGGATCTTCCAGCAGAACAATCATTTGTTCTGCTGGAAGATCCAACCATGGACCATTTTAAGCAGAATCAGTCAGGTTTTCATTTAATATCTGTTGATATTTAATAGTCCATGATGCCATGTATCCTAACAAAATAACTAGGTCCTCTCACAGAAAAACAGCCCCAAAACAATAAAGAGCCACCACCATATTTAACCATGGCCATGAGGTACTTCTTGTTTGTCTGTGTGCCAAAAGCACCTCTGGTTTTTATTGCCAAAAAGCTCTTTTTTGGTGTAATCTGACCATAGATCCCGATCCCAATTGAAGTTCAAGTAGTGTCTGGCCAACTGAAGATGCTTGAGTTTGTTTTTGGAAGAGTGTAGAGGCTTTTTTTCTTGAAACCCTTCCAAACAACTTGAGGTGATGTAGGTGAATTCGGATTGTAGTTTTGGAGACTTTCTGACACCAATAAACCACTAACTTCTGCAATTCTCGTTGCAGATTTTTTGGCCACTCAAACCATCCTGTTCACAGTGCGTTGAGACAATATAGGCACACGTCCAATTCCAGGTTGATTCATAACATTTCCAGTTGACTGGAACAACTTAATTATTGCCCTGATGGTAGAAATTGGCATTTTCAATGCTTGTGCTACTTTCTTATAGCCACTTCCCATTTTATGAAGCTAAACAACCTTTTGTAGCACATCACAGCTTTATTCCTGGGTTTAACCTATTGATATAAATGACTAAGCGAATTTGGCCTATGTGTTACCTCATATTTGTAGTCATGGTTGAACAAAATTCTGTTCCTAGTCAACAGGTGTATACAAATATATATATTTTTTAAATATCAGTGGGAAAATACTTCAAATATATTTTTCTCATATGAATTCATAGGGGTGCCAATAAATGTGGCACACATATTTACCAAAGTTTTTTTTAAAAAATTAAATCTGTTATGTTTACAATTGTTTGATATCCAAAGCAGAGATTGTTGTGAATTTCTTTTTAACAAAATATCAAAAGTTTAAACAGTAAAGACAATTTTTCACAGCCTTCTTTGCTCATATTTATCAAGGGTGCCAATATTAGTGGAGGGCACTGTATATGTGTGTGTATGTATGTATGTATGTATGTATGTATATATATATATATATATATATATATATAGACACACACACACACACACACACACACACACACACAGTGGGGGAAATAAGTATTGGACGCGTCAACTTTTTTTCAGTAAATATATTTCCAATACGGCTATTCACATGAAATTTTCACCAGACTTTGGTATTAACTTAAGAAATTCACACATATAAACAAATACAAACATTAAAGTCCATAAATGAAGTTATGTGTAATAAAGAGGAATGACACAGGAAAAAAGTATTGAACAGGCTAACTGACATTTATTTAAAACTAGCCTTTGTCTGTACTGACAGCTTCCTGTATGACAAAATTAATCGACTGCAGTATTCAGGTGTGATTTTGGCCCATTCTTCTAAACATGTTATCTTTAAATCTTGTCCAACTGTATTCAAGTCAGGTGACACCTTGATTTTTTTTCTCTGAAACCAATTGAGAGTTTCCTTTGCTGTATGCTTTGGATTGTTGTCCCGCTGGAGGGTTCACCCACGTCTCATCTTGATCATCCTGGTGGATGGAAGCAGATTCTTCTGAGGAATCTCTTGGTAAAGGGCTCCATTCATCGTTTCTTCAATTATATGAAGTCTGCCGGTACTATGCGATGAAAAACAGCCCCACACAATAATGCTTCCACCTTCAAACTTCACTGTTGGTATAGTGCTTTTAGGGTGATGTGCAGTGCCATTTCTTCTCCAAACATGGTGTGTAGTATGACAGCCAAAAAGTTACATTTTGCTCTCGTCTGACCAGAATACACTCTCCCAATATTTCATAGGCTTGTCGAAATGAGTAGCAAACTTTAAACGAGCTTCGACATGCCTTTTCTTTAGTAATGGATTCTTGCTGGGTGAGCGTGCAGAAGCAATGGCAGTGGAGTGCATTGCCTATTGTTTTCTCTAGGACAATGGCACCTGCTGCCTCTAAGTGTTTCTGGAACTCTTTCCGAGTGGTCCTTGGTTCTTGGGCTACTTTTCTGACTATTATTCTGACTCCGTCAGAAATGTTACAAGGAACTCCTGTGCGTGGCTGGTTGATGACGAAGTGGTGTTGCTTCCACTTGTGGATAATGGCCTCAGTGGTGCTTACTGGAAGATTCAGTTTTGAAATACGTTCATATCCGATTCCACCAATATGTTTCGCAACAATAAGGTTGCAAAGGTCTTTGGAGAGCTCTTTGCTTTTACCCATCATGAGATGTTTCTTGTGTGACACCTTGGTAACGAAAAAGCCTTTTTAGAGACCATCAACCCAGCTGATATTAATTTGCACAGATAGGCAGTATAATTACTTTCTAACTACTTCATTTCAGCTGGATCCTTGCCTTACTTTGCCTTGGAGAACTGCTTTTTCTTAGTGTGCTCAATAGTTGCGTTTGTGCAAGATGACATTAACATCCTTTTTTTCTCTTTCTTTTTAGGGTTTGATTTGGCAGAAAAGTTTGTTCTTCGGAAGGGAACAAGTACAGACGACAGACCTTTCTTCAGACTAGGCAATAAGCCCCTGATTAAAGCCACAGAGTAAGTTTTGTTTTATGCAGAATTGTTATCTGGTATTTGGTCCTGAAACTGAGATGTGGGCTAGATTAAAATTAATTTCCCATGGGTACATATTATGGAGATATATAGTAAGGAGTGTCTTTACTGTTTACAGTTATTTAAGTATGCAGTTTTGAATGTAATTTGTTTGGTGAGGGAGGTTTTGTGTCAGAGATTATGTCTGACTTGGAGATGGTGTTTTGATGGAGCATTATTCTCAAAAAATGTTCATTTCATCAAGTTGTGGTTTCACAGTCAAAAATAAAAAATTGTATAACCTTTTTGAGATCCTAGTGAAATTGGCATTACCGAGTTGTGACTGGAAGAAGGCCGATCAGTACCAGTAGCTACGTTTACTCAGCAAGTGGCTGACACCACTCAGGATTTGAAAATATGCCAGGGTAATATTCAGCTTATGTGCTGCAAACTAATATTTTCTCATGGTGTAAGTTTGCCTTCGGGTCAACTGATACCCGGATGAACAGCCCACTAGTGCAGCATCAGGCTTACTGGCCGGATGATGCAGGATGTCCTAGGTATAGTCTGGTTGGAGAGATCATTCCACTTATGTGGTTAATATGAGTAATCTTAGGTAAGCTGTTGAATAATTCTGATAACAATAATTGGCAGATGTAATGTGGACACATCCCAGGAGGACGTGAGTGCATTCTAGTTGTGTAATACAGGACCTCAGTCCTGTATTACTTGGAAAATAGATTCTGTAAATGTAATTCATTTGCAAAAAATGTTAATTATTGACAATACTTGTTGTTGACTGTGTAATTGATGATTCTGTAACAAAGCTCACAGTCGCATTCCAGTGTTGCTGTATATTGGGCTTTCAACACTTGTTTTGTCTACACAAGTTATTTGTAATGTTTTAGCTTTGTTCTAACATGAAATAACAAGAAATTAAATGTTTTTTTTTACATGTCCAAAGCCATATCAATGCCGACAGCAATAAAGGCTTCAGTAAATATATGAAGTGTGTGGATTAACTGTTGTTTAGGCTGTATTAAACACAGCTGTTCTCATCTTGACCAGGTTCCCTTTGTTATGGCCCCAGAATAGGTGATTAGTGATTTGTTGCTTTATCTAAGCTTTAATGGCGTGCAGCTTCCTGTTGTATTTATGTTCCTTCCTAGACCTTCGAAGTTGTCTGTGAGCCTAAAGATAGAGAGGAAAGAAGGGAAGGGGATACTAAGGGCATTTAATCGCCCCTTCTCTTTCCAGCCTGCAATTATGGACAAGCTTTGACAGGTGATGGTGCTTGTCAGCTGGATACAGGGGGTCAGGGGTGCTCTAGCTCCAAACATTTCTCACTTTACTCACAGGAAATGTTGTTAGGCTCATCTTTCGAGTCTTAGATCATATTTGCGGGCATGATACTATTACATGGAAAAGGAAGACTTGATGTTCTTGGTTCAAGTTTTGTTGGTTTACAGTACTCTAAGTTAATGGTGGTTTACAAATCCTTTGTCTGTAAACTATATGTTTTGCTTTTGTTAGAGGAGATGCCATGTGGATGGCTTTATGTATTTTTTTATGTATGTGAATGTTTTTATTTTTGAAAATTATCAGGCTTTGGAGAGTGCGACTGGGTTGATGCCCTTATTGGGCTTTTCTTTTCTTTTCATTTTTTTTATTTGTTATTAGTATTTAGTTATTTATTTTTCTACACAGAGCACTTCAGCGTTTTGCTCATCAACTCAAAAGATTCAAGCGCATACACTTTTTTACTCTAGGTGCCACTCAGCTGGGCACGGCTCGTTTCTGCTCTGCTAGGCTCAATCGACGCACTCTCTGTGTGGTATCGCTCTCTTCAGTGCAAGACACACATATATAAATAGTCATGTTAATCACATAAGGTCTAAGCTCATTCATGGAATTAGTCTCTCCTTCTCCTGGCCTCTGCCCTTCATTCACAAATGATGTGCGACCACGCCTCCACTGCCACATCAGTAGATAAGCAGAATGTCGCAAGTGTATCAAAGAAATTTGATGTGTTCCAGATTAAGAGATGAATGTTGCAATGCATTAATTTCAGATTGTAGCATTATTCTCAGTAGATTAGTCTATACTTAAAACAGTAGATAGTGTGTTCCATGTCTGTGTGTCTCAAAATTGTTGCAGATAAAAGGATATAGATTGATAGCTCAGCACATACTGCGATATCTAGGCTTTATGCTACTTTCGAAACAAGTCCACCTCTAAAGAGGTTTTTAAAGTGATTCATAATTGGCCTTCTATCTACAACATTAACCACATTGGCATTGCTTCTGGCACCATAAACCTTTTGAGGTCAAAAGACTCACTCATGTTACATGCACTGTAACTTTAAGTTAGATGAAGATTGAGTAAACATTTTAGGAGGGTTGAGATGAGTAATAACAGGGTTGAAGCACCCTAAATGGGATATAGAATTGCCTGTGCTGTGTAGGGCTGCAATTAACGATTATTTTCATAATTGTTTAGTTGGTTGGCTGATATATATGTATGTGTGTGTGTGTGTGTGTGTGTGTGTGTGTGTGTGTACATATATTTCGATTAAGCTAATGTGGGGGGTGCAAACTTTCAGTACCATTTTTTCCCTTTATTTAAAATAAAATCCACAAACTGAGTGTTACAAATATAAACTTAAGACTAAAACTTTACACAACTGTTTGTCCAATGATATAAGACCGATATAAGATATAAGAATGATATGAAAAGAACCCAATACACACAAACACACACCAGAATATATTATTAATTTAGGACTGTAGTTTAATTCTGTGCTTTGTTTGCATCTATAAAAAGTAATACATACTTATATATTTACTGAATATATATTTATATATATATTTACTGTATTTATGCATTACTGCATATGGATGCACAAGAAGCACTGAATTCTACAGTCTTAGCAATACCTGGTTGATTGGTAGAACCTGTCATTCCCCAGGGATTGGTTCAAATGTTTTTTACTGTTGGTGCGACATTTAATTTGACTCTCTGAATTATCTTTTGTTTATTTTATCCATCAATGTGACACTTGAACTTGTCTACCACTCATAGGTTTTTGCAAATTATCATTTCATTTGTAAATAAATTTAAAATAAATCCATCAATGAACAATCGTCAGCTCAGCTAACGTGATATTTGTGAATGCATGCGAATAACCAAATTGATACATTTTTAAAAATATATTTTGATACATTTAACAAAAAAACAATATTTAAACATTTTTAAAACTTTCCTACAGACACCGTGCGATTATACAACTGACCACTAGGGGTCCGCGGAAACACTGCACTAGACGGTATAGTATATAGTGCACAGTGTAAGTGTACAGTACGATATTTGGGACACAACTTTAGTATTTACTCTCCGAAGCATGTTTTCGGAACAGAAGTAACGTAATGAGTAAATGTACTGCGTGCCGACCATCTAATCGATAATGAGATTCGTTGACAACGATTTTCATAATCGATTATTATCGATTTTATCGATTAGTTGTTGCAGCTCTAGTGCTGTGTTGCGCAGTACCTGGAGTCTGCATTAATGTACTTAACTAGCAAGGTAGCTCCCTATATTTAAGATACAGTGCATCTGGAAAGTATTCACAGCGCTTCACTTTTTCCATATTTTGTTATGTTACAGCCTTATTCCAAAATGGATTAAATTCATTATTTTCCTCAAAATTCTACAAACAGTACCCCATATTGACAATGTGAAAGAAAATTGTTTGAAATCTTTGCAAATTTATTAAAAATAAAAATACAAAAAAAGCACATGTACATAAGTATTCACAGCCTTTACCATGACACTCAAAATTGAGCTCAGGTGCATCCTGTTTGTACTGATCATCCTTGAGATGTTTCCACAGCTTGATTGGAGTCCACCTCTGGTAAACTCAGTTGATTGGACATGATTTAGAAAGGCCCACACCTGTCTATATAAGGTCCCACAGTTAACAATGCATGTCAGAGCACAAACCAAACCACGAAGTCCAAGGAATTGTCTGTAGACCTCCGACAGTATTGTATCAAGGCACAGGTCTGGGGAAGAGTACAGAAAAATTTCGGCAGCATTGAAGGTCCCAATGAGCACAGTGGAATAAATGGAAGAAGTTTGGAACCAGCAGGACTCTTCCTAGAAGTGGCTGCCCGGCCAAACTGAGCGATCGGGGAGAAGGTCCTTAGTCAAGGAGGTGACCAAAAACCTGATGGTCACTCTGACAGAGCTCCCGCGTGTCTCTGTGGAGAGAGGAGAACTTTCCAGAAGAACAACCATCTCTGCAGCACTCCACCAATCAGGCCTCTATGGTAGAGTGACCAGACGGAAGCCACTCCTCACTAAAAGGCACATGACAGCCCGCCTGGAGTTTGCCAAACGGCACCTGAAGGACTCTCGGACCATGAGAAACAAAATTCTCTGGTCTGATGGCCTGAATGGCAAACGTCATGTCTGGAGGAAACCAGGCACCAGTCATCACCTGGCCAATACCGTCCCTACAGGAAGCATGGTGGTGGCGGCATCATGCTGTGGGGATGTTTTTCAGCGGCAGGCACTGGGAGACTAGTCAGGGAAATCGAGGGAAAGATGAATGCAGCAATGTACAGAGACATCCTTTATGAAAACCTGCTCCATAGCGCTCTGGAACACAGACTGGGGCGAAGGTTCATCTTCCAGCAACACAATGACCCTAAGCACACAGCCAAGATAACAAAGGAGTGGCTACAGGACAACTCTGTGAATGTCCTTGAGTGGCAGCCGGAGTCCAGACTTTGAACATTGAACATCTCTGGAGAGATCTGAAAATGGCTGTGCACCGACGCTCCCCATTCCAACCTGATGGAGCTTGAGAGGTCCTGCAAAGAAGAATGGGAGAAACTGCCCAAAAATAGGTGTGCCAAGCTTGTAGCATCATACTCAAAAAGACTTGAGGCTGTAATGGTGCCAAAGGTGCTTCAACAAAGTATTGAGCAAAGGCTGTGAATACTTATGTACATGTGATTTTTTGTTTTTTATTTTTAATAAATTTGCAAAGATTTCAAACAATCTTCTTTCACATTATCATTATGTAGAATTGTTTGGTGAATTTTGAGGAAAATGATGAATTTAATCCATTTTGGAATAAGGCTGTAACATAACAAAATGTGGAAAAAGTGAAGCGCTGTGAATACTTTCCGGATGCATTGTATGTTACCACTTTTTGGTCTGGCTAATGAAGGTAGTCTTTTTAGTCTGAGCAACAGGGCATGATTTTGCAACACATCAGTCACTCCCTACCTGTCCTTTACATTCCACATTATACTCAGCGGGAACAGTATCCAAATTTTACACATTTATCTTAGAAGCACCTAACAAACCATTGTCAGTGGAGGTGGTCTGATATGGAGACTTATATGATGTGGATGGAGGGAATTGGGATATATACTGGGACACAATGTAGGAGAATTTGAGGTGTTCACCTAAAAGTCCTGATCACCAATTGATCCATTTCAAACTTATTCATAGGATTCTCCCAGAAAACTACCTAACTGTAACCTCTGCCCTTTTTATGCACACGTTCTGGGACTACCGCCAGGTCCAGAAATTTTAAGATCATGTGTGTATTATTTTATGTGATGTCCTAGGCACAAATACCCCACTTTCTCCAGTTATATTACTTCTAAATGATAATTCTGCTTTAGTCCTGACTTTGCAATAGAAACCTATCCTGTGCACTGGTCTTACTGCGGCTAAAAAGATGTTGGCCGTTAGGTGACAGTCTCTTCACTTTTTGGCTTGGTCATGCTGGATCAATTCGTTTCTTATTTGGGCTTATTATTCATATGAAGTGGTATGTTGCCAGGTTCCACAGTACTAGTGAGAAGACCCTATGGGCCTGGTCAGCCACACTCACTTATTAAAGACAGAGTACAGTGACTGTAACACCTATAATTTATCTTTATCATTGGGGGAGATATCTGGTTTTGGGTGGGATTGGGGAATAACCCTGCAATATTATCATACTCTTGATTTGTATTGTAGCTGTTTTATTTCTTTTTGTTGATATTGCATTTTGTATTTTTAATACCGTAATTTTCGGACTATCGAGCGCACCTGAATATAAGCCGCACCCACTAACTTTAAAAAGAAAAAAATTTTGTACATATATAGGCCGCACTTGTCTATAAGCCGCAGGTGTCCACGTTGTAAACATGAGATATGTACACAGAAAGATGTTACACAGAGATTTTTTTTAACTTAAATACGTACCGTAAATGCTTTATTCCGAACAGTGCCTGTAACACGGCTGGTTAAAAAAATTAAAAATACAGTTGCCTACCAGGAAAAGTCATTGATCGCTATCTTCATCTTCCTCCTGCGCACTAAAACCACTAAAGTCGTCTTCTTCAGTGTCGGAATTGAACAGCCTCAGAATTACCGGTACTTCGTCACACACTTCCTCAGTCTCTCTTTTGTTGTCGCTCTCAATGTCACGTCTCGAGGCAAATTTGCCCTTGAGCTCGTGCTGTCCTCTTCATCACACAGCAGTCCAGCCTTTCGAAACCCGCTGGTGATAGTTTTTTTGACACTGCTCCACGCTGTTAGGATCCACTGGCAGACTTGAGCAAAAGTTGCCCCTCCCATGCTATTTCCTTCTTCGACAGCCTGATCGATTGCCTTTAACTTGAAAGCTGCATCATATGCATTTCTTCGTGTGTTTTCCATGATAAGGGTGTGTGCATGAAGCGCAAAATGACTGATCTGAAGAATTAAGTGTGAGTGCGTTTGATTTAATTCGAACAGTTTCATTGGTCGACTGTGACCTGTTCGGTAATTTCATTGGTAAGCTCGTTAGCCCGTAAAAATCCATAAATTAGCCGCATCATTGTTTAAGCCGCAGTGTTCAAAGCGTGTGAAAAAAGTAGCGGCTTATAGTCCGGAAATTACGGTATAAGAGAGAAAGAAGGAAAATCAACAAATTTTTTTTTTTTTTTAAAGTGCTCCAAACATTTTTGAACAGTTAACAGAGGTGTATGTTTGTTGGTTATAGGTTGGTATTTCAGAGTGGACTGTCTCATGAGTACTCCCTGGTAACTATGTTCCGACTCAGAAAATCTACAAAGAAGGACCGATGGCTTCTTTGGCAGCTCTTTGACCAGGCTGGAGAATCACAAGTATGAGTGATAAACACACACACACACACACACACACACACACACACACACACACACATATATATATATATATATATATATATATATATATATATATATATACACATATATATAAGTGATATAAGATATAAGATATTATTGATAAACATTTTTTTAAAGTCAAACAGCAGTGATCATCAGCCCTCTAACTTGAGATCTACCTTCCTGCAGGTTTCATCTCCAACCAATATCTAACACACCTGTTTTAGTTGATCAATAACTTTTTAAGGCAATGATTAAATGGTCAGGTGGGCACAATTATGGTTGGAGCTAAAGTCTTCAGGAAGGTAGATCTCCAGGAACAGGGTTGGTGACCACTGTCATGCAGTATCCATGTGCTATAGCTTTTAATGAATGTTTTTTCGTTTTTAGGTATCAGTAGTAGTGGATGGGGCTAAAAAGGTGGTTGAGTTTACAGCCATGGGCTTACTGAAGAATAAACTCCACTATGTATTCAAAAACCGGGATCTGCACATCCTCTTTGACCGCCAGTGGCATAAGCTTGGGATATCTGTACGAAGTAGCACTGTGGCAGTCTATGTAGACTGTAAGCTAATTGAGACACATCTGACTGGAGCTAGAGCTGCAGTAGACTTGGATGGACGTGCACTTATTACTACGAGGCTGGAGGATGGACGGCCAGTGGACGTGAGTTTCTAACAGGAAATAAGTGCAGATAACTAAAAGTCTTGGAACAAATTCCACATATACACTATATGGCCAAAGGTTTGTGGACACCTGACCATCACAGTCCTATGTGGGCCTATCCCAAATTGTTGTCACAAAGTTGAGAGCACTTAGTTGTATAGGACGTTTTTTTGTATATACCAACCTTACAGTTTCACTTCATTGGATCAAGGGAGGAGCCTAAACATGTTCCAGCATGACAATGCCCCTGTGCACAAAGTGAGGTCCATGAAGACATGGTTTGCCAAGGCTGGAGTGGAATAACTTGAGTGGCCTGCACAGAGCCCTGACCCCACAGATCACCTTCGAGATGAATTGGAATGCCGACTGCACCCGAGGCCTCCTCTTCCCAAAACCAATGCCTGACCTGACTAATGCTCTTGTGGCAGTATAGGGAAATCCCCACAGCTACATCCCAAGATCTAGTGGAAATACTTCTCAGAAGAGTGGAGGTTATTATAATGGCAAATGGGGACAACAGCTAGATTGGGATTTTCAGAAAGCACATATGAGTGTGGTGGCCAAGTGTCCACAAACCTGTGGCCATATAGTGTATGTGTGGTGGGCTGTAAAAACCTGTTGTTGCTGTGGATGCATTCTGGAAAACAGTCAAAAATTATGTTAAATCTGTATTTGAGCAATACTGAGTTTTAAATCTCTAAAGAAAAGATTAGGTTATAAATGTAGAGCCAGGTGGTGTACCTTACAGTGGAATTGGAATGAAATGTTTAAATGTGATTTTTTTTTTTTTCCTTTTTCACATTTGGGGTTAACAGATTTCAGAAAGCTATTCTTTTATAATAATAATAATAAAAAGCTATACTTAGTTCTGGTTGAAACATGTGCAAATATGAATTTCAGTTTAGGAGAGGCTGTACTTTCATAACTACATATAGTAGTGAAGTATATAATCTTGCTCAGTAAAATTGCTCAGCCTAGTACTATGACACAATATGAAAAAATGTTAGACATCTCATTATATTTTAATGAAATAAAAAAAAAAAATACTTTCACAGATTGAGCTTCAGGAGATTCTGATCTTTTGTGATCCCAATGTGGCAGGAGAGACCAATTGCTGTGATGCATCAGGAGCCATCGTAAGCCAGCTTTATCATACAGCTTTATCATACTTTTAATATATGTTGTTGCATGTATGTAAATTCAAAAATACAAGTAGTGATCTAAAAATTGTACTGTATATCAGTATTCAGTTTCAAGAGTTTGTCATATGTACAAGAAAGAGTCTGTTACACAGTACAATGAAAATCTTACTCTGAGAATCCTCCCTGCTACCTCTGACATACAGGACATGAGGAAAACAAAACAAAAAACACATAAATTACGAATAGTGCAAAGAAAAAAAAAATGTGTGCAAAAGAAAGTAGTACATGTTCATTGTAAACATGAGACTTACTCTATAATAAAAAGTGATAGTGTGCAGTGTAAACATGTGCAAATGCCTGCAGAGGTAGGCTCAGTAGTGGTCCTGATGTTGTTCTCATGTAAATGCTATAAAAAGAGATAGTGTGCAATGTAAACATGTGAAAAGGCATGCAGAGGTAGGCTAAGTAGTGGTCCATGATATTAGTCTCATGTAAAGGAGTGTGTGGGGTAGGCAGGGTGGAGTAAAGCTAGGCAACTCTCAAGATCAGAGGGCAAACTGTGTCTGCAGTTTTGGGGAGGGATAGTGGATAAGAGTCGTTCACAAGCCTGACGGCCTGTGGGTAAAAGCTGTTTTTCAGCATTGTAGTTTTTACTTTTGCACTCCTGTATTGTTTGCCTGATGGCAGGAGTGTGATTAGGCTGTGTTGGGGGTGGGTATTGTCCTTAATGATGTTGTGGGCCCTCCTGATGACCCTGGCCTGGTAGAGGCTCTCCAGCATTGGTAAGGCTGTTCCAGAAATGGTTTGGTCAGCTTTCACCACCTGCTGTAACGTAGTTCCTGAGCTGTGCAGCTTCCAAACCAGACTGTGATGGAGCTGGTGAGGATGCTCTCAATTGTACACCTATAGAAGCTGCTGAGGATTCTACTTGGCAAGCTGAATTTCCTTGGCCTTCTCTAGAAGTACATGCATTGCTGAGATTTCTTCACCAGGAGTGTAGTGTTGTGAGACCAAGTGAGATCTACTATGATGTGAACACAGAGGAATTTGAAAGTGCTCACTCTCTCCACCTCTATCTCACCCAATGTGCAGTGCTGAGTTCTGCTCACTTCTCCTTTGTGGATCAACAATCATCTCCCTTTTTGTTGTTGTTTTATTAACTTTAGGGAGAGATTGGTGTCCTTATACCACTTCACTAGGTCAGCCACTTCCATCCTGTACACTGACTCATCACACCCAGTTATTAGTCTGATGATATCAGCTAATTTGATGATACTGGTGTGGTTCTGGGAGTCCACACAGTCACCGTTTTGAATGCGGAGCTACAGTCGATAAACAGGATTGAAACATACAGTGCATCCGGAAAGTATTCACAGCGCTTCACTTTTTCTACATTTTGTTATGTTACAGCCTTATTCCAAAATGGATTAAATTAATTATTTTCCTCAAAATTCTACAAACAATACCCCATAATGACAATGTGAAAGAAGTTTGTTTGAAATCTTTGCAAATTTATTAAAAATAAAAAACAAAAAAGCACATGTACATAAGTATTCACAGCCTTTGCTCAATACTTTGTTGAAACACCTTTGGCACCAATTACAGCCTCAAGTCTTTTTGAATATGATGCTACAAGCTTGGCACACCTATTTTTGGGCAGTTTCTCCCATTCTTCTTTGCAGGACCTCTCAAGCTCCATCAGGTTGGATGGGGCGCGTCAGTGCACAGCCATTTTCAGATCTCTCCAGAGATGTTCAATCAGGTTCAAGTCTGGGCTCTGGCTGGGCCACTCAAGGACATTCACAGAGTTGTCCTGTAGCCACTCCTTCATTATCTTGGCTGTGTACTTAGGGTCGTTGTGTTGTTGGAAGATGAACCTTTGCCCCAGTGTGAGGTCCAGAGCGCTCTGGAGCAGGTTTTCATCAAGGATGTCTCTGTACATTGCTTCACTGTACCATGCTTCACTGTAGGGATGGTATTGGCCAGGTAATGACTGGTGCCTGGTTTCCTCCAGACATTCAGGCCAAAGAGTTCAATCTTTCATTTCTCATGCTCTGAGAGTCCTTCAGGTGCCTTTTGGCAAACTCCAGGCGGGCTGTCATGTGCCTTTTAGTGAGGAGTGGCTTCCGTCTGGCCACTCTACCATAGAGGCCTGATTGGTGGAGTGCTGCAGAGATGGTTGTTCTTCTGGAAGGTTCTCCTCTCTCCACAGAGACACGCTGGAGCTCTGTCAGAGTGACCATCAGGTTTTTGGTCACCTCCCTGACTAAGGCCCTTCTCCCCCGATCGCTCGGTTTGGCCGGGCAGCCAGCTCTAGGAAGAGTCCTGGTGGTTCTAAACTTCTTCCATTTACAGATGATGGAGGCCACTGTGCTCACTGGGACCTTCAGTGCTTCAGAAATATTTCTGTACCCTTCCCCAGATCTGTGCCTCGATACAATCCTGTCTCGGAGGTCTACAGACAGTTCCTTGGACTTCATGGCTTGGTTTGTGCTCTGACATGCATTGTTAACTGTGGGACCGTATAGAGACAGGTGTGTGCCTTTCCAAATCATGTCCAATCAGCTGAATTTACCACAGGTGGACTCCAATCAAGTTGTAGAAACATCTCAAGGATGATCAGTGGAAACAGGATGCACCTGAGCTCAATTTTGAGTGTCATGGCAAAGGCTGTGAATACTTATGTGCATGTTTTTTTTTGTTTGTTTTTAAAAAAAATCAATTTGCAAAGATTTCAAACAAACTTCTTTCACGTTGTCATTATGGGGTATTGTTTGTAGAATTTTGAGGAAAATAATTAATTTAATCCATTTTGGAATAAGGCTGTAACATAACAAAATGTGGAAAAAGTGAAGCGCTGTGAATACTTTCCGGATGCATCGTAGCTGTCCTTGTTCTTTAGGTGTGTGAGGGAAGTTTGTATTGTTGTGTTGACGGCTTCCTCTGTGGACCTGTTTGGTGTGTGTGAACTGGAGAGGGTCTGTCTTTTGTGATGGGCTGGATGTGACTCATGACAAATCTCTCAAAGCACTTCATCACTATTGGAGTCAGTGCAATGGTCTGGTATTTGTTGATACAGGTTGCTTTGATGGTTTTTTTGGCAGTGGTATGATGGTGGCCTTCTTGAAACAGGTGAGAATTGAGGCTTGTGTGAGGGATAAGTTGACTATATCCACAAAGATATCAGCTAGCATTGATGAGCAGGTTCTGAGTGTTTGTCCAAGGATGTTGTTTGGGTCAGCAGTTTTTCGTGTTTTTCTGAAAGTCTTAGTCACATCTCCAGATGAGACAGTGAATGGTGGGTTTCTGTGTGCTCCCACTAACCAGCTTACACCCCAGTGGCTCTGTACTGAGGGGCTCAACGTGGGCATAGAATTTATTGAACTCATCATGTGTGATGTGGCTGTCAGTGATCATGCCCCTGCTTCTTCCTTGATAGTCTTTGATATTTTGTAATCCCTGCCACATGCACTGTGTGTCAGCGGTGGTGTAGTGACACTCCAGCCTCAGCAGCATGGACTGAAATACAGAGTTTATCCACAGCTTTTGGTTGTGGTATGTCCGGATCTGTTTAGTGACTAGAATGTTATTTTAGTTCCTGTTGCCCTGTTCAACAGCATCTGCTTGATTGAA
The DNA here is from genome assembly GCF_023375685.1 of Ictalurus furcatus. NCBI lineage: Eukaryota > Metazoa > Chordata > Actinopteri > Siluriformes > Ictaluridae > Ictalurus > Ictalurus furcatus. The sequence goes on from NC_071283.1 coordinate 6,361,719, forward strand.
AACAGCCACCTTTTAAAAGTAGTTTGTGGAGAACAGTCAGTTTACTAATAAACTCATAAACTTGTGTTACTGTTGTGGCCTGTGGTTCTGATGCCTGTGGTTCTGATTCCATTAACAATACACAGTCTCCTCCAAAAGTATTGGAACAGTAAGGCCAATTATTTTATTTTGTTATACAGTGAAGACATTTGAGTTTGAGATCAAAAGATGAATATGAGACAATGTAATTTAACTTTCATTTCCTGATACATCTAGATGTGTTAAATAACATGGCACCTTTTGTTTGCACCCACCATTTTTCAAGTGATCAAAAAAATTGGATGTGATTGACAGGTGTTTCTTCAATTCAGTTCAATTTTATTTGTATAGTGCTTAACAATGGATATTGTCTCAAAGCAGGTTTACAGAAATATATAAATTCAGGATATAGATTTTAAGTGTGCGAAATTATCATTAATGAGCAAGCCGGTGGCGACGGTGGCAAGGAAAAACTCTCTCAGATGATATAAGGAAGAAACCTTGAGAGGAACCAGAATCAGAAGGGAACCCATCCTCATCTGGGTAACAACGGATAGTGTGAAAGTAAAGGAAAGTTCATTATGGTTTTTATATGAAGTCTGTTTTGTTGAACTAGTCCACTGTTCACTAAAGGAGAATTGAGTGCAAAATTGTATGTGGTAATTGCAGCCCTAAGGCCATAGCAGCAACCATAGTCCCAGCAACCATGGCGAGAATGTCCATGTGGAATTGAGGTCCAAAAAACCATTTCCATGGCACTTCAGGCGGTACCATCCTCAGCAATCTCCAGGCTGCACTGCTTGGGGTCATCCGCAGTGGCAGAATGTAGCATCCAGGAACTTCATCATGCAGGAACTTATTAGCAGTGTGTCATTGTCTTGCTGCATGATGAAGTTCCTCCCAATAAGACTGGATGCATTTCTCTGTAAATTGACAGACTGAATGTTTCTGTAAACTTTTTAATTTAATCAGACTGAATAAGACTGCCAGTCTAAGACCTTCCACTAATTTCCTCTTATGAAGTCCTTTGTTATATTTAACAAAGGACTTCATAAGAGGAAATTAGTGGAAGGTCTTAGACTGGCAGTCAGTCACCAGACGTTAACCCAAATCAGCATGCATTTTATATCCTGAAGAGGAGACTGAAGGGAGAAACCCCCAAAACAAACAACAACTAACAGTTTGGTGATGTTAGCTGGTTGCTGGCTTCATGCAGTTACTGCAAACAAGGGATATGCAACAAATATGAAGTGTTATTTACTTTTAAATTATTTTAAAACTAGCGGTTCCAATTAGGGCTGTGACGGTGGCCATGACAAACTACCACCGTGGTGGTGGAGTGCCTGCAGTAGTGTCACTTTACACGCCAAGTTAATGTTTCTGCTTGAGTGGGCACCATGATAAGTACAAAGTACAACGTTTTGTATACAAGTGTAATAATAATAACTGTTGCAATATTAATTTGTATTTATAGCCTACCATATAGTGGGAGATTTTATGTTAATACATAAATTATGTCTTATTTTGTCGTGGGTTTGTTTGAGCGCGGCAAAATCCAGTCAGGCAAATTCTGCGATTTCACTTCAGGTTCTGCTGCTGCAACGGATCTTGTTGGGGAGCAAAATGTTATATTGGCAATCTGGGAATATTTTGGATTCATGCCTAACAAGAGAGGTGAACCAATAAATTTGGTGAAGCCATATGTTTGCTTTGTGGGGAAAAAAGGAAGTGTTAAACAGGCAAACACTACAAATCTCAGGAGCAATTTCCAGGCATGTCACCGAGCCACGTTTTTTATTTTATTTAATATTTAGATTTTTAACGTATTTATTAAGGTTTCTATCCTACTGGTATTTCTTTCAAAGTGTTATAGGCTTGTGGTATACTACACTTGTAAAAGAAATAAAGTATTCGTCAGAGAAACGTGCGGCTGTGTTTCACTTCTTCCCTTTGTGGGTCAATCACAATATCGTATCCCACAGCACCATCAGGCTGTTTCTCATTGCAACAACATGACACAACAAGGCTGTATTGAGTTGTTTCACTGACGGAAGTGCTAAAGTAAAGCCTAATTAAGTTTTTTATATTTAGGTTTATATTTAATTTAAGCCTATAAAGTTATATATAATTATAATTATATTATATAGTGATATAAATTTCACCGCTCACCATGGTGGTTTAGTAATTAATCACCGCAGTGGAAAAAGCTGGCACCATCACAGCCCTAGTTCTGATACTTTTACTCACCTAAAAATTGGGTGGTCTGCCACCAAAGTTGCCATGTTCAACACATCTAGATGTTTAGCACGTCTAGATGTAAATATCAGCAAATTAATTTCTGATCTATCGTCTTATATTCATTTTTGATCTCAAACCCAAATGTCTTCAGTGTATAGCAAAAACAAAAGGATTGACCTTGCTGTCCCAGTACTTTTGTAGGAGGCAGTATATGCCATGGAAATTGAATCAAAGAATCAGAATTAGTGATGGAAAAAGCACTTAAATTTTCTATACACTCACTTAAGCATAATGTGTCAAAATCTTAGCATTTAGTACTGGAAGTATTTACTTCTAATGTACGTAAGTAAAAGTAAAAAAAAAGTAGCTACAATTCAAGTTATGCTTGCATGTAATCAAGTATTAAAACTGATGAAATGTAATAATGTCATGCTTTCATGTGAAAAGTAACTTTTATTACTTAAACTTTCTAAAACCTAATTTTTTTTAAAGGAACTAAAGCAACTTTTAAAACATGCCTCATTTATCTAGCTGGATATGAACGGATTTATTCATAAATTGTTCGTAAGAGCACTTATGCAAGAAATTTGGAAGGCCTATTCATGAAAATCCTATAATTTTGAAGAACCCCCCCTGCAACATTCATATCCTGCCCCTGAGTGAGTATAAATTTACAGTTATGACTATCATACAAACCTGTCACGGTTTGCAAAGGAGGAGATGCAGGATGTATGCGCAGTTAAGTGCTTTATTATAGGAGATATAGACAGACAAATCCAAAGTGTGAAACAATAGTGTGGTCAATACAGGCAAGTGGTCAGGCGATCAGCAAACAGGATAAAATAGACTAAGACAAGACTCAAATAAGGAGGATGAGAACTGGATCAAAACCATGAAACATAAAGCAAGGAATAAAGGCTTGGTACATGACACAGACTATGGCAACTGAGTGTAATATCTCGCGAAGCATATAGACACACGAGGGGTTTAAATCACAAACGTAATCAGGGTTGAAACACAAAACAGCTGAGAACAATGATGCACATAAGGTAAACAACCAATGGCAATACAGGGGCGGAGACAGGACAGAAATAATAACAGATGCAGAATATAAACAAAGTCACTTGCAAACCCAGATGTGCGCCCTCGCTCTTTGAGCTTCAAAGCGCACTGCGTGCTCCAGCACTTAGCGCGAGGGGAAATTATGACAAAACCTCCACTTGATTGACTTTACATCATGTAATTTGAATGGATTTCATTGATTTTATATAAGGATTACTATATACTGTCAAGTTTAAATTGCTCATTTTTTATTACATTTATAGAATTTGGCAGACATCCTTATCCAGAGTGACTTATAGAACTGTTTTGTAGTCTCAAAAACACATCCTCATGCTAGTGGGGTCAGGGACCAGCAGTACCACTGAGTAAACTTTGTGGAAAAATAAAGAATGTTAGCCAACACAAACCAATAAATGAAGACAAATAAAACTAATGATTCAATTATAACAAAAGAAATGCTATTGTATAAATGGAGGATGGGCCAGTCTGTCTGCACATAGCCGTAAGCCATGAACAAATGCCTCATCTCACAGAAGGTTACGGTCATGCTTATGACAGAAAGGATGCTTAAAGACCCCTATGATTTTTTTGGAGGATGAATGCTGGCTTATAAATAGGTTCTATTTTCCACGGCATCTTCTTTTGATGCTGTGTAACACTTCCAGCATGTCGGCAAGGACCCTTAAAATAATTTTAAAATAGCAGTTTACTTGTGTGATTTGTTTGATGTTACATGAGCACCAAACAAAATAAATTCTATTTCTGCTTTTGCGCCTTTTCTTTCACAGTTTAGTAGTCATTTTGTGTTTCTAGCCGTCTGTGAGCTTGACCTTTTATGGAGTTTTGTGGGCATCACTAAATTCATATGAGTTCTGTCTGGAATGCACTTTGCACTTTACACGTGTTCAGTATATGCATGTGAGTGCTAACAAAAGCAGTGATGCTGAAACTTTTGAAAATCCAGGAGAAAAATTTAGTTTGGTTTGTTTACTCATAACATAAGATTGATAAATGAGGCCTAATATCAGCAAATCAAAGTGATGCAAACAGCATCAGTAAAAACATATCAAGTGTACTTTGATTTCAAATTCAAGAGGTAAGCTTTGAGTTTCAAGAATGATCAGCTTTTGTTCTGTTTGACTAGTGTGGTGTTAGAGAGGCCCATGCTCCTACCTCTTCCCCACTGCTCACGGATTACCGCCGCCAAATGCTGTTCACGCCAACCCAACAGCCCTCTGATCAATGCCAATGCCGGGCAGAGAAGGTAAATTTAACTGTCGTTATCCTCAGTTGCTAGCAATGAGATGTGTTATCTAGAGCTGCAACAACTAATTGATAAAATCGATAATAATCGGTAATTAAAATAATCAACAACGAATTTCATAACTGATTAGTTGGGTCTGTGACGTCACTGTGGATAACACTCCCATCAGTGACGTCATAGCATGATGGTGAAAAACGCATTCCTATGAATAAAACACATCTGAAAAACAGCGGAGGTCACAGGGTGAGCTGCTGCGGGAAAAGTGCATGATCCAGGTCGTCCAAAACATGGGTGTTTTTTATTAAGCACTTCAAACAAACTCGTAATTGTATTAACGTGGCTTGTTATGTCAGATGCTGCGACAGATGCGTGTGCTGTTTAATGTGTTCCAGACTTGTTTTCTTCAGTGCAGAAATTACATTTTTACCTTTATATCCTTATCTGTAAATGTTAGAAATTCACGCCAGTATTTCCATTTTACATAAAGGCTCGTCCCGACAGCAAGCGAGTCTCCATTAAACTTCACTGAATGAGCTTGAGTCCACGCATGCGTTTCAATAGAAATAGCACGTCACCACACAATAGAAAGGAAGTGCAATAACTATGACTAAAATATTAATTTTGATCAAATATGTTGTTTGCTGCTATATTTAGAAACAAAAGTAATTGAGAGCAGTAACTGTAATGGGATTATAACATGTAATTGTATGTAAATGTAAGACATGTCATACATTTACAGAATAAAGCATTGCTACTGTGTTCAGATGAATGAATGTTTGTGTGTCTGCAGAAATTGTTTTCAAGAAAAAAAACACAGACGGCATCATTTGGGCACTTGTATTTTATCGCTTTTCAAATAGAATGTGAATAAATGAAAAACCCTGCATTCCCTCTCCCTCTGCTTTTTCTTTTTGCTGGGGAGAGGCGGAGCTTAGCCTTTTATCTAGCTGTCAGTGCAGACCAGTGTTGCCAACTTAGTGACTTTTTAGACCACTTTTTTTGTGTGCAAACTTTACAAATGTTGCCAGTACTGTCCTGCAAGTGCGAAGTCTTGCTTTCCCACTGCACTCACACCTCTCTCTGAGTCTGCTCTGTTCAGCGAGTGGCTGAGAGCTGGAGCAGCACATTCCGTTGATCATGTGCAGGTGTCCCACTGATTGATTTAACAATGTCATGGATAACGAGACATGCCCTTCGTCCCAATTTACAGAATTTGTATGCAAATGTTTTTAGAATGCAAAACGAAGGGAATACAACGTTTTACATGTAAAATAGTACACGTTATTACGACCTAGTTCTCTTGTTCAAAGTAGTTAATGTTCAGAAACATTTTTGATAATTCGTATTCCATACCTGTCCGTTATATAGTTTTAAGTCATAAAAGGTATAAAGAAAATAATGAAAAGTAATTTTAAAAAGTATAAAAACACAAAAGCAAAAAAAATCTATCTATCTATTTATCTGTCTATCTATCTATCTATCGATCTATCTATGAAAACAGATTATAGATTAGGTTATATATATATATATATATATAGATTTTATACAGAATAGATAATCATTATACCTGGTCTTCGATATTGTGTGTGTGTGGGGGGGGGGGGGCTTTAGTTACAAAAGGTTGAGAACCTCTAATTGATTCATCAAAGAAATAATGGACAGATTAATTGATTATCAAAATAATTGTTAGTTGCAGCCCTAGTGTTAGCTGTCTCTTCTGTGCACAAGCTAAAAACTGATGCTGCATGTAAAATAAATGTTTAATTAAATCACATTTTATGTTAAACTTCATTTCCTGGATAACAACCAGAATTAGGAGTTGAAATAATTTTGCAGTAATTGAACATAAATGAGGAGCTGTTTGCATAAAGACATGCACATCATCACTGATAAAATTTCACTAATACAATTACACTGATCTTCTCTAATGCTTCTTTGAATTTGGCTAGTTGTCTAACCAAAAATTTCCTTTTTTATAAGTTGCTTTGCTTACCTTTTGGTTTTCTGAAGGGAGAGCCTGGTCATCAAGGTGTGGCTGGATTTCCTGGAACAAAAGGCGATAAAGGAGAGAAGGTATAAACTGATTACTGTAATAACAAACTTCTGTTCAATTACATTTTATCTATGTAGTGCTTTTAACAATGGATGTTGTCACAAAGCAACTTTACAGAAATCCAGATTTAGATTTAGACCTCTTTAAACTTTAGAAGGAACCAGATTCAAAGGGAATTCATCCTCTTCTGAGTGACATCAGAGTGTGTTGAAAGGATCATCACTATGAGCATTAGTTTTAAATATTATATGAGCATTAATTTCAAAAATTTCATTTGAGTTTTTAGCTTAAAATATATTATATCCGTGTGAGGTTATTGACTGAATAATGTATGAGACTTTAGTATAAATTGTCTTCACTAAGTGTGATCTTTAGGTTATCCAAACGACTGTCTTTTTCTATCATTGTCACCATACAATCTAAAATAAATATGTAAGTGTGATAAAAAATTAAAGAAGACATCTTATAATACCAATTTATAAAGTAATTATTTGTTTATTAATAATTTTTAATTTTAGTTATTTTTAAAGCACCTTTAGAACTACATGTGTTGACCAAAGCGTAACTTTGTGCCTTCTTCTTTTGTGTTGAGGTTCCATTTCATAGTGGAACCATCGTGGTGGTTCCATGGTGGAACATGATTCTAAGTGGAACATGGTTCCACTTTGTGCCCATTACTTATGTCTACTGCTATAGATACAGTATATAACACACAGACAATTACAGACAGTTGACAAATTATAAGAAAAACTGGTGGCTCCATTATGCTGTAGGGCAAGGGTGTCAAACTGAAATTTTGCCCTGGCTACATCAGCATTTTTGTGATCTCTTGAAGGGCAATAAACTAAGGCTTTTCATTTTTAACATATTATTATTATTATTATTATTATTATTATTATTATTATTATTATTATATATTCTATTAATTAGCAAAAATAACCTAGGCTTTGAAAGTAGAATATCACATTTATAGGAAAAAGGGATAACAGAAACTATCCCCCATATATATATAAAACATCATAATGACATTCATGAAATGTCAACAAAGTCATCATTATGATTCCATATTTGAATGTGTCCCATAATTTGCTTAATCAAATTATATTAGCTAACAGCTGCTATGGTGAGACACAGGAACCAATCAGAATCATGCATTTTTCCATTCCTGAATGAAAGCTACTAGCCAGCTGAGCATAGTGATAGCTTTATGCAGGAGCATAAAAAGAAGTCTAGATATGGTTTTATAAGATGTAATTTTGTCCTATTCAGTATTACTTTTGGAAGTTTGCATGGGCTTAATGAAATGTGGCAGTGTGTTGTGTTTGGCCTGCTAGCCTTGAGTTTGACAAGTGCTGTAGAGGCTAAAGTAGGTCTTATAATGGGTGTGGTCTCTTCCAGTATGATAATATCCTATCCTGAGGGTGCAGGGATCACTGAATGGTTTGATGAGTATAAAAATGATGTAAATCATATGCTATGGTCTTAACAGTCAACAGACCGACATGTTAGACACGTTCTCCACCAACATCATTAAAACACCAATTGAGAAAATATCTTTTTGTATGAACGGTGTTAATTCCTTCAGTAATGAGGAATTCCTTCCAGAGATTTGTAGGATCTATACCTCTATGTAAAGTCTCATTTGAAGCTTTTCTCTTAGGTCGTGGTGGCCCAACACCACCTGTCTGTACATACATATGGTTATACATACATGTATACACTACTCCTCCTTACCAAGCATATTATGATTATAAATAATATATATGAACATTCTGTATTCAGTAAACATCAGCCAAGGATGAAAATTTGTATGCAGTGGTGCTTGAAAGTTATTTAAAGAACATGGATCTATCAGAGTCTGATCTTCACAACACATGTTTGTGGAAGTGCATGTTTGTGGCAGTGCACAAACAAAGGAAATATCTGAGGACCTCAGAAAACGTGTTGTTGATGCTCATCAGGCTGGAAAAGGTTACAAAACCATCTCTAAAGAGTTTGGACTCCACCAATCCATAGTCTGACAGATTGTGTATAAATGGAGGAACTTCAAGACTACTGTTATCCTCTCCAGGAGTGGTCGACCAACAAAGATGTGGTCGACCAACAAAGAGCAAGATGTGTAATAGTCCATGAGGCCACAAAGGAACCCAGGGTAAATTATAAACAACTAAAGACCTCTCTCACTTGTTAATGTTAAGGTTCATGAGTTTACCATCAGGAGAACACTCTCATATTTATGCAGATTTATAGAAAATTCTAAAGAGTTTACAAACTTTCAAGCACCACTGCAATTTCCATCCTTAGCTGATGTTTACTGAATACAGAATGTTCATGTACATTATTTATAGTCAGAATATGCTTTGTAAGGGGGAATATTGTATACACAGTGCATCATTCATCCAAGTAAGTGTAATACAACCAGACAAGTCAAAAGGCTTACCTGCCACATAGATATGTGCCTGTGAATTCTCAAGGCAAATGCTGATTTTGTTCCAATCACAGAGTCTCAAAGAAAAAGTAGATACTGGACACAGAATACAAGAAATCCATTAGAAAGTACATGCTGCTATGTTCAGTAAAAATAGATGGCCTTTGAGGTCCGTGGTGTAATTATGCTGTGGTTTGGGATGTAGGCATTTTTCAAACGTGTTGCTTGTTTTGGTTTTAGTAGATTCAAAAGAGAGGAACAACAGTGTTACAGTTCAAGTCACAATGAGATGTCTAAATGTTCTGAGCCTAAGCAATGTGTGCTGATTTACTATGAGATTTGTAAATCTATTTTGATATACTACCTTAGATGTGGGCTTTTTTAGTAGACACTGCCTGAGATTTTGACCAGTGGCATTCAAATCAATGTCACTATAAGAATATATGACCAGTAGAACAAGCAGATGACTCTCTAGGTATAATGATGGATAGGTTTCAGATTTCACAGAAATAAACCTAATTTTTCAATGGTAATTAAAGCAAACAGGTCATCACAAACATACTATATATCCTAATGTTTTTGAACTCAGACAGTGTCTGTAACATTTTTGTCCTAAAACTGGCTTAAATTATATATTTTTTAAGAAAAAAGAATAGCAGTTAGATTAAACATTATATGTAGTTAGATTATTTATTTTTTTTAAATGCTGGTTCAAGACTATTAGATGATATAAGAATATATACAAAAATTACATCATAATGGCAAATTAATCTTTAAATATCTAACACCAAGTAACTGGACTCCAGCACAGTCAACCATGTCCAAGAAGGTCACTGTTGGCCCAGGGCATGTACTCTCCCAATTATCAAGTAATATTATCCCACTCTGCAGCTGCTGGCCACTGTGTTAAAAAGATATCCTCAACAGCTGTACTAGTGCATGCCTGCTGCAAAAATGTTTTATTCCACTAAATGACCCATCTCTCTTTTCCAGGGGGATTCAGGAACTAATGGGTATCCTGGTATTCCTGGGGAGAAGGTATATGTGTTCACAGTTTTTCTTTGGCCGTTTTATAGTGTGTCATGTAATGGATAATAGACAGATGCAAGTGCAGTAAAGAGCTTTATTAGAAGAGATGCAGGCAGGCAAATCCAATACAAAATGCAAAAACATGGTCAAAAAACAAGCGAGGGGTTGGACGATCGGCAAACAACATGAACTAGACTAAGACAAGAATCGAGAAACGTGAGGCTATAAACAAGATCAAAACCACGAAACGAAAAATTTGGTTAAATGGCTTAGTACAGGTCTGGTGGAAAACACTGGAACACACAATACTTCGCACTGATCAAAGATACACGAGGGGTTTAAATAATTAATGTAATCAACAGTAAAACAGTAATAGCTGTGAATAATGATGACATGTGAGGGAGACAACCAATAACAAGACTGGCAGAGAAAAGACATAAACCATAACAAAACACATGTGCTCTGGTGCTCAGCACAAGGGGAAATCCGTGACATAGTGCAGCTACGCTAAAGCATAAAGATGCTCATTGAGAAAGATATCACTTTGGTTTCTGTGGCTGGGGTAAAATGGGAGCTGATATAAACAGATGTCTAATTACATTACCAATAGCAAGTATGGTATAGCCTAATTGACCAGATTCTTTCTTTTGCAGTTGGTGTTAAATTCAGGTAGATAACAGTAAGAAACTATGGAAATGATTTCACAGGAACTTTAAAAGCTCTGAATCATTAATGGTTACCATATCATCCAAAATACAGTCATGTGAAAAAATAAGTAAACCCCACAGAAACTGTTTTATAAAACAGTATATGTAAAATATACTATGTCTATATATAAATGTTTATATATGTAAAATACATATATAGACAAGCAAACATTTGATAAAGTTGATACACTATCAAATGACACAAAATTTACATTTTGTAGTAAATTTCATAACTTAAATGAACAAAAAACAGATCAGTCACATGGAAAAAGTAAGTACACCCCTACATTTATCACACCATCAAATCCATTAAATTAGAATCAGGTGTTCAAGATTGGGTTCCAGTGATTAGAATCTGCTTAGGGAGTGCAGGTGGAACCTGTCTTATTTATACCCCTCTCATATCTAATGTCTGGTGTTCCCTTTGCTATTGAGGTGTGTGGTGTCGTCATGCCAAGATCTAAAGAGTTCTATAAGGCCTTCAGAAAAGAGTCTATGGATGCCGATGAATCTGACAAGGGATTTAAAAAGATCTCAAAATTATTTGAAATTGAATTGAATTGAATGCCTTTATTGTCATTGCATGTTGGATGTACAATAAAATTTGTTGTGCAGCTCCTAAAAGAAAAGATGCACTTAATCCACACATACAATCATATAAAAAATAAATACGTACAATTTAAGAATATAGGCGAAAGAACGAGTACATATTTTTTTAAAAAGATGTTAAAAAATGAGTACACACATTTCTATCTATCTATCTATCTCTCTCTCTCTCTCTCTCTCCCACTCTCTTTCTCTCTCTCCCAGCAGAGAGAGAAGAGCTGGTGATAAGGATGAGTTGCATCCTTCAGAATGCTGTTAGTCCTACGTGGCAACGTGATCTGATGGTGTCGCCCAGGGAGGGCAGAGGAAGTCCAATTATTGTCTGTGCTGCACTTGTAACTCTCTGGAAAGCTCTTCTTATAAATCTGCTGAAGAGTTTCCATACCATGCTGTAACACAGTATGTTAGTACACTCTCTATTGAGCAGTGGTAGAAAGGCATAAATAACTCCCCAGACAGGTTTGCTTTTCTGAGCGTCCTTAGAAAATAAAGCCTCTGTTGTGCCTTACTAACCAAGGCAGCAGAGTTCACTGACCATGTGAAGTCCTCAGTTATGTGTGTTCCCAGAAACTTAAAGCTAGTTTAGAGGAGCCGGTTCCTCGTGGCGTCACCTGAAGTCTATAATGAGTTCTTTGGGGGTTTTTTTATGCTCAGTGATGGACTGTTTTCTGTACACCATTCAATAAGCTTGCAGACTTCATCTCTATAAGCTGTCTTATCCCCATTTGTAATTAATCCAATCACTGTCCTGTCATCTGCAAATTTGATGATTGTGTTTGTGGGATTTGTGGGGATGCAGTCATATGTGTAGAGACAAAGAAGAGGACTAAGCACGCAGCCTTGCAGTGCGCCAGACTTTTTTTTTTTTTGAGTGTCAGACTTTTAGAAAGGTGGGGACCAAGTCTGACAGTCTGTGGGCAGTTAGATAAAAAGTCATTGATCCATGTACACAGTGAGTTTCTAAGATCCAGGTCGAGCAATTTGATGACTAACTTGCTGGGGACAGTAATGTTGGCCGCTCTGTAATCTATAAATAGCATTCTCACGTATGTCCCATTCTGTTCAAGGTGGATCAAAGCAGTGTGGAGAGCTGTGTTAATAGCATCCTCAGTGGATCTTTTTGTTCTGTAGGCATACTGGTGCTCGTCCAGGGTGGGAGGAAGGGTGGATTTGATGTGCTTTAAAACCAGTCTTTCAAAGCACTTTACTATAATGGGAGTGAGCGCCTATGGTCTATAGTCATTTAGGCAGGTGATGTTGGTTTGTTTTGGCACTGGTATAATTGTGACAGGGACCGATTACAGATGCTGGTAAACACTTCTGCAAGCTGATGGGCAGAGTCTCTGAGCACTCTTCCTGGAATCCCATCAGGCCCTACATTTACACTGCCAAGAGGTTAAAATCTCTAGCAACAATGAAGATCCCTTCAGGGTATGCAGACTGTTTGATTTGATTTGATTTACGTATTAGACAAAAAAAGTAGTAAAATACACTCATTTGTCAAGGATAGCACAATAAAGTTAAAAAACGTGTTTCCATTGCAGTCATTGATGTAAAGAACAAACTTCACTCCTAGTGACAGGTTACTTTGGCATTGCTTACTAAAATACAAAGCTACAATATGTTTCCACATTTGCAAAATTTACAATCACAATTTAACATCCACACAATACACAATACATATTCATCACTAAACAAAACCTATCTAATAACCAACGTTTGACTTTCGAACTAAAACCAACCATATTTGAAATACTTTTAACATCCAGGGGCAACTTATTCCACAATTGAGCCTCTGAGTATTACTACACCACACATAGTTTTAAAATTATATAATGTAATATCCATGAGACTTAGTATTATAAAAATGTCTCTCACATACCCTAGACAAATATGTATTAAAATATGCTACTCTGCTTTCTATAGGTAACCAATCCAGATGTCTAAAATGGGATACATCAACATGTGTAAAACTACTAAAACCTAAAACCAACCATATCAATTTATTTTGAGATTTCTGTAACTTTTCCAACCATACACAAGACAGATCAGACATCCATGAAATGCATGTGTACTCAAAATAACATTGCACTAAACATGATGCAAGTAATTTTAAATTTTGGTTATCCAGAAAACTAACATATCTAGCAAGAAATTTTGTTCAAACATTAACTTTACCTTAAGTTTTCATAGCCATACTAGCACCACTTAAATCATTGTCAAGGCACAACCAAGATAATTAACAGTAGTTCTGCTTGATATTACACAATCCCTTATGTTGACAGACATGTTAGGAACCTTGTTCAGTTTAGACCCAAATAACATGGATTCTGTTTTACCTAAATGCAATAAGAGTTTATTTTCAGAGAGCTTTTACCTTATATAGCTCCTCACCTAATATCACTTGTATTTTGCTGTCATAAGCATATAAAAACAAATTGCAGTCACAAACTGCTTGCACATCATTTATGTATAGGAGGAAAAAATGGGGCCTAAGACACTTCCCTGAGGAACTCCAATATTAATAATTGTTTCCTCAGAGAGAATCCCATTAATTTATACCCTTTGAACTCTCCCAGTTAAATAAGAGTTCAACCAGGCTATCACCATACTTGAAAAACCCATGACACTTAATTTATCTAACAGTATTGAATGATTCACTGTGTCAAAAGCATTTTGGAGATCCAAGAGTACCATTCCACACATTTTTACTTCCATCAATCTGCTTCCTTATAAAATCTGTTAAATAAATTAAAGAAGTATCAGTCAAATAAGATCTTCTAAAACCTGATTGAAAATCATAAATTAAATCATTTTCACATGCATACTGATACATCAGTTTGTACACAATCTTTTCTAAAATTTTTGAAGCCACAGTAAGAATGGAGACTGGAAGGTAATTTCCAGGATCGTATCTATTTAATTTCTTGTATAAAGGAATGACCTTAGCTATCTTTATGTCAGATGGGAGTATACCCTTTTCTAAAGAAAGATTCACAATAAATGTAACAGTTGGAGCTATAAATATATGCAGCATCTCTTAAAATCTAGCTGGAATTCTGTTAAGCCCAGTTGACTTAGACACCTGAAGATCTTCTAACATATTAGAAATTGTATGAACTGTCACTGTAGTAAAAACGAAAGAGTTAGGCAACACCTCTTTTTTTGATAAAATCTCTATCTTCTTTTTTTTAATAAAATCTCTTGACAAAATCAGTTCCAATCAGTCAATTCCTTAGCCTATCCACTAAGCTCTTTACAAGTGATGAAAAAAATTTATTCAATTTATTAGCAAATCTATCCATCCATCTTCTATACCACTTAATCCTTTTCAGGGTCACCAGGAACCTGGAGCCTATTCCAGGGCACATCAGGCACAAGGCGGGTACACCCTGGACAGGCACACAATCACACACACACTCACACACCCATTCTACAGACACTTTAGACATGCCAACCAACCTACCATGCATGTCTTTGGACTAGGGGAGGAAACCGGAGTACCCGGAGGAAACCCCCACAGCACGGGGAGAACATGCAATCTACGCACACACAGAGCCACAGGAATCGAACCCCCGACCCTGGCGCTGTGAGGTGAACATGCTAACCACTAAGCCACTGTGCGCCCTATTAGCAACTCTACTTTTATCAAATTCTATCTCCCCATCTATATCTAATCCTAATTTTGATGCAGTAAACTTCGATTTACCAATTGATTAGAACCTGTTCAGCAGCTTCCACAAATACTTAGGATCTTCCTTATTTACTTGAATTTGTTCCTTTATAAAATTACTTTTTGCCTCCTTTATAGTCTTCTGACCTAAATTTTTGAGTGCTTTAAATTTTTCATAATCCTGTGATTTCTTAGTTCTCCTATGAGTTGAAAGAGCCTTATTCCTGCTTTTTAATAATTCCATTATTTCCTGATTCATCCAAGGACTTGATCTTTGCTTCACTCTCACCTGTCTAAGGGGGACAATTCCATCCAATACCTTAAGAAATAAAACTTTATTTTAATAAAAATGTGTCCAAGCATCATCAACTATTGAGGTATTACAAATTTAATTCCATTTAACTCTCTTAAGTTGATCTTTACATATTTCAATGCTATATTTTTTAACGATCTAGACCATACTGTTTTATGATTACAAAATTTTTATTTACTACATTTCCTTGTACAGAAGATAATATAGTGATCACTAATGCCATATTCTATTACTCCTTTCTGAGAAATATACTTTATATCAGACACCAGAATGAGGTCTATGGTACTTTCCCCACCTTCCCGAACTCCATTATAATTATCCCCTATTCTTTTACATATATCCGTATTAAAATCCCCCATAATGATACATTCTTTAGAGCATTATAATTATTTAAAACAAACTCAAGTCCCTCGTAAAAAATCTTTTTGTCTTGATGGAAGATATACAAACTCCGAACAGTACTGGCTTAGCCGCTGTCACGTAACGGAGGCTGCGACGGAAGCAAGCGCAGGTTTGGCAGATTTAATATCAACAAAGTCCAAGGGTAAGGGAGAAATCCATAGTCAATAAACAGGCAGAGGTCAGGCAGTCAGGCAACAGGCAAAACTAGGCAGGGTAGTCAGAATTGAAGTCAAAGTGGTAAATAAAAAGCCAAAACTCAGAATGGCAAAACACGATAACAAGGCTTGGACAACGACAGAGACTAGGCAGCTGAACGTTTACTTCGCAAATTTCAAATGTTCACAAGGTCTCTTATAAGCCGTGTTGTGATTGTGTGTGAGATTGGGTGCAGGTGTGTGTGTTTAGAACTCCGGAGAAGGTGAGTGTGTGTGTACATGAAGTGTAGTCCTCTTCGGCCATGTTTGTAGTTTATGGTGCCTCCTGGGAAATGTAGTTGCTGGTTTGCTGTGATATGACAGCCGCAGGTATTAACAAGTTCAAGAACAATAACTCATAGTCAACATTAATATCTAACACCTTAAAATTAATGTCTGATCTAATAAAAAATACAAACACCCCCTTCTTGTCTATTGCGATTCTTCCTAATTACTTTATAATTTTCAACACTAATTTCATTGTCACTTATTGATGAATATAACCATGTTTCTGTTTCTGCAAAAAAATCCCCACTTTACAATTCTTAAGTAACCACCTTAATTCATCAATCTTTGGTAATAAACTCCTTACATTTAAATCCACAAAATGTAAACCTTTTACATTAATATAGTCTTCAAACAAATCGTCCGAACCACCTAATTCTGAACAAGTCTCTCCAACCGCTGAGACCTCGGCATCCTCAAGGCGCTCTCGAACCATGACACCTTCTCCACACCGCTCCCCGGACAGTCCACCATGCCAAACTCCTCTCTTCAAACTGGACCCCGTAGCCAACAGCAATATTTCGTTTAGCCAAGCATGATCCAGAATCCAAAACTCTACCCTTGTTCAATCCAGGACTAACTACCCCATTAAGACCTGTACATGGGTGAATGTCACCTGACAATAACAAGCATAGGATGATAATGAATTTTCCAGTGTTGGAATGGTGTTTTGAAATAGAAGGCCTGGACGAGTGCAGACGTAAAAGGGGAAAAATAATGCTCTGTCCATAACCACACCGCACCGCATTGCAACATTCTTCAGATAAAAAATTAAAACATCGCTTATTATCAGAGAAAGCTTCACTTGATGGACACAAATTACAAAAAATAATAAACGACAAAGCCAAAATCACAATGCCAAAGGCTGCTGCCATGCTGCTGCCATGCAACTGGAAGTAGAACTTCAGTGAGTACTATTGTTTATTTATTGCAATTAGCACATAGCCGAGTGCTAGACTAGCATTTGCATCAGGAGGAATATACACAGCTGTAATAATAACAACATGAGAATACTCCCGCAGCAGATAGAAGGTTCTGAACTTGACTGCCAGAAACTCCAGATCAGGTGAACTGTGCTTATCGATGATGACAGTGTTTGTACACCAATTATTATTAACTATATTATTAATGTATTAATGTAAATACACAGGCCGCCTCTGCGACTCTTATCAGAGGCCCACTAAAATAGCTGCATCCAGAACTCCTAGATTTAGCCCTGTTTGGGTGATAAGCATCACGCAGCTGTCCTGTATGGCTGTCCATGCTGATAAACATAGTCTTAGCTTATCCATTTTGGATAGTGACCTGGCGTTATCATGAAGAGGCTAGTGAGGGCTGGCCGGTGAGGGTTTCTTCTTAGCCTGGCTAGGATACCAGACTGACATCCTTGTATGTATCCTTATCCCATAATAATCCATGGGGACCCTGCTGATTTTGCTATCTACAGTGGGATCCGGTAAGTCTTCCTGACTATAAAAGTAATTTGACACGCCTGGTTTAAATTCCAGGGAAAAGAATAAGAACAATAAATACAACAAAGCACAGTTTCATTTCAGAGAGCGCTGAGCCGCTGAATCTGTGCATGCCACCATCTCGAAATACATCATTCCACTGTAAGGAAAATAATCTACAAGTGGCACAGATTTCAAACGAAGTCCAGGACTGGGCGTCCCAGCAAATTCAGCTCAAGAGCAGGCCGTCTGATGCAAAAAGAAGTCTCCAAGAAACCCATAATTTCATCACAGGATCTGCTAATAAGTCTTGCAACTGTTGGTGTCTTGCTTCTACAATCAGAAAGAGATTGCACAAATTTGACCTGCATGGGAGGTGTTCCAGGAAAAAGTCTTTGCAAGACTACAGTTTGCCAATGAGCATATAGGCAAAGACCAGGCCTTTTGGAATAATGTCCTCTGGACAGACAAATCAAAGATAGACTTGTTTGGCCACAGTAACAGCAGACATGTTTGGCACAGAACAAAGACAGCTTTTCAGGAGAAGCACCTCATGCCAACTGTGAAGCACGGTGGTGGAAATGAGGGTTTGGGGTTGCTTTGCTGCCTCAGGGACTGAACAGCTTGCATTCATTGAGTCAACTATGAATTCTGCATCATATCAAAGAGTGCTTGAAAATAATGTGAGGCCATCTGTCCGAAAGTTGAAGTTGAACCGAAAGTGGACCTTTCAACAGGATTATGATCTTAAACACACTAGCAAATCCAGCAAGGAATTGCTCAAAAAGAAGAAATGGAGGGTTATGGAATGGCCTAGTCAAAGCTCAGATTTGAATCCCATTGAAATGTTGTAGGTGGATTTGAAACAGGCAGTACATGCAAGAAAACCCTCAAACATCTTGCAACTGAAAAAATATTGCATGGAAAAGTGGTAAAAAAATTCCAGCAAGCCTGGTACACAATTCTGCAAAATGCCTACAAGAGGTTATTTCTACTAAAGGTGGCAATACTAGCTTCTGAGGCCAAAAGTGTACTTACGTGATTGAAAAAGCTAATTGTACTTGTAGTTTTTTTCAAGTGTATCAACTTCATTAAAAGGCACTGTTTCAAAGATGATCATATGTTTGCTTGTCCAAATATATATATATATATAAAAAAAAGTGCCAACAATTTCCATGGGGTGTACTTATTTTTTCACATGACCGTATTTCCAGTCTGTTGGATTGAGATATTCTAAGCACTTATGAGTTATAAATATGCAGTTAATACTCATAACAGCAGGTGTGATGTTCATTAATCCAGACTGCAAATAGCAAAATTTATTATGATATTTGGGACTGTGCTTTGAAGGGAAATTGTCTATGGTTGTGTTTTGTGGGTCATTCATTAAGACTAATTTTTTTTTTTTCAGGGTGACATGGGCATTGCTGGCATGCCTGGCTTAGACGGTCATCCGGGGAATAAGGTGAGTATCATTTGCGGGTCCAAAGAGCCTTGGCATGTTACCAAAGCCACCAAATAACATTTTGAAGTCTAATGGCGAAACTGGCTTACATTGCATACTGAAATAGCCTGGAGTAAATGTGAAACTGTTGTGTGTATACAAATGACAAACTGTCATGCTGCACTTCAAAAGTGGGTCAACACATTGCACCCAGCATTTTTTTGTTTGTTTGGCATATCAAATGTGTAGCATTTTTTTCTTCTTCCAGTGAAACAAAAAATTTGTAAAGTGGTCCCCTCCCACAACACATTAATAATGTCAGAATAATCAATAATTAATGTTAGTATTGTCAAAATTTTTTGAGACTTCAGTACTTCAAAGACATAATCTTTTACATTGTTTAGTTAGGAGCAGTTAATGAGAACAATATTGAAATGTAGAAGGGGGTTTTCACTGGTCTGTTCCAAGTCTGAGCTAAGTAAACTAGAAGAGCATTACTGCTGGGAGGATTCACTTGGAGAGCAATTACTGATGTAATTTATTTACCAAAAAACATAATATGATAGAATTAAATATTTCATTCATTTATCCAGCCATGCATCTTTAATAACCACTTTATCCTGTTCATGATTGCTGTGGATTTGGATCCTGTCCTAGGATCACTGGGAACAAGCAGGGATATGCCATGGATGAAACACCAGTCCATTGCAGGGTACCCTGCAGACACACACATTAACACACTCATTCCCTCCTAGAGGCAGTTTAGAGCAGCCAGTTTTTGTGAGATGGGAGGAAACCAGAGCACCTGCACAAAGCCCAACTAGACACAGGGATAACATAAAAAACCCCACACAGGCAGGGATCTGAACTCAGGATTGAATCTGGGACCCTGGAAGTTCTGTGAAGCAGAAACAGTACCTGCTGCACCTCTACTGTGGTGCCTGGCTGGATGAAGTGTTCAAATCTAGCAACACGAAGCATTAATTCTAAACATAGCTTTACTTGATTGGCATCATAACATGGTTATAATCTATAAAAACCTGCTCAAACAACTAGAACTGGGCAAGGATGACATGATATGATAGAACTCCAGTACACTGGTGAATCTAATAATGCCCGAAGTAGTACAAGGATGTAAAATTTCAGATGTTTTCTGTCATGTTGTCTAGGGTGAGCCTGGGTCAGCTGGAGAGCAAGGAATTGATGGTGAAAAGGTTCGTAAGTAGATCCACATTACTTCTCCTTGGGATTATATGGGAATTGATAACTGTTAATGATTTCATGTGTGAAAAGTTGATTCCTATCTGTGAAAGCACATAGCACATGAACAAAGTTCTAAAAAAAAAGTTAGGACAAAGTAAGGGTGGGTCACTTGATTTCCAAATGGGGTCATGAGAGAAATCTCCTCTTTTGTTTCATTCATTTATTTAATGATTTATTATTGTTATTGTTATTATTATTATTATTATTATTATTTATTATTATATTATATTATAAATAAATATTATATTTATTTATTATATATTTATCACAAAATTATATAATATATTTATTAAAATAAATATAAATATCAAAGACGGATTTTGTAATCTAATACTTTGAAATGTTAGTGAGAGTAACGTTCAGGCAATGACATGCCGCTCTGGCATAGTTCAGCAAAAAAAATGGATAGTAAGCATAAAAAATAAAAAAAAAGTTCCCTGACCATTGACCTCCAATAAACAAACTAGCATTGTGTCTCAAATCACGTACTTATGTACTATTCCAGACTGTCATTGAATACTAACACTAATTGGTTTTCCTATTATAGTTAATATTTGAATTTTAAAAACCTCTCATGTAGCCTTCAAACCAACCGAAAGGTCTGTTTTGCTTACCAGTCTTCTGGATTTACTAGATAAGTAAATACTTTTGAATATAGGGTCAGAGTTTTTATTTAAAATGCAGCCCATGACAACAGTCAAAACAACAGTGAAAAGTTTTAAAAGAGATAGTGTGTTTAATATTGCTGTGCATAAAATCACTAAATATTTTACAGTTCAACTTGGAAACATGATGGACAGAGATGTTTTGGTTCTGAATTGCCATCTTTTGAATGTCACTTTTAAATCTTCTGGATGTACATAAGATGCACAGCGAGTACGTGAGCAATGCTGCTCGTGTTTCCACTGCTTCTGCATGCACACAGAAAGTCATGCTTCAAGTATAAACAGCTCCTCTGCTGAGCATCAGGCTGTATCACACCATCCCAGCGTGAATTTCCTTCATATTTTAGTCGTAACGTGATGTTAACCGCATCAGGGACAGTGATCTTTTATTTATTTATTCATTCATTTTATTAAAATAAATCCAAACATTGAACATGTTTTAAGCTCGAAAATAAGCTCTAAATAAAAGTATTTTAGATCATATTGCTTTTCTCTTGACTTTATTTACATGTGACCTTGAAGTAATCCAAAAATAATCAGATTACCTTAATTTCATATTGTGATACTTGGATTACGTTTCTGATTACATTTTTTATGAAGTAATTTGTAACTGTAAGGGAATACATTTTTAAAGTAACCCTCCTAACCTTGCATATGTTACACATACTGTACATATGTTACTAACATAATTACAGAGTTGCAGAAAATTCATAAAGTACATTTGGGGTTGTTTGCCCAAAAAAGTTTGGGAACCCTTTGGTTAGTATTAGCAGTTGACAGCTTATGTTCAAAAAATACTTCAATAGTGAGGTCTGAATATGCCCCTGTATTTTGACATGTAGATGAAAAGGTTATTTTCACACAATGTTCATGGCAAATTAATGTTTTCATTTTTAACTTTACGGATTTTTGTCATGCCATCTAGTAACCAAGCTAGAAATGTGATATTCCTTAATCTGTTAAATAGTGAAGTTTTTGGCAGTGAAAATCATTACACTGTAACAACAATAATGTAATTTTTTTCATTTTTTTGGCCCTTGCTAAAAGCATTATAGTAAGGTTTGTCCACTCATACAAGACCATTCACCATTTTACTTGAAAGGGGAAATACCCACAAAGACCCACCACTTCACTTCACCACAAATCACTGTTATAAACTGACAAAAAAGTTGTAAATAATTTGTAATCTTTTTTTTATATTGGACATTCACTACACAGTCAAGATTCTCTTTCTTCAGAAATAGAAGAGAGAATCTTGAATGTGCAGTGAATGTCCCAAAATAAAACCAACTTTACCACTGTACAATATGGTCAGTTGTGACTGATGTCACTTCCAAATACAAACACGCCCCGTAGTATACTCTTACCCAAAAACACTGATTGGCAGGTTTCTGTACAAGGCATCGGAAATGCAAATTAATTCTAAAAATAATAAATATAAATTTTTTATTTAAAGTCTGATATTCACAACACGTTTGTGAAAGTGAATGAACAAAGGAGATTTCTGAGTACCTCAGAAAAAGAGGTCCTCATCAGACTGGAAAAGGTTATAAAACTAGAGATGCACCAATGTATCGGCCGATATAGATTATCGCAAATCTATCACAAAGGCAATTTTGCACGCTACTGGCCATCGGCCGATAGTTTAAAAACATCCAATGATCAGGGCCAATTATATCCAATGTCAATCAATATCCATGTCAATCAAAAGAGGGCGGGAAAACACATCGATTCCGTGCTGTGTGTAAAGATGTCTCTTGTGTGGAATGATGACAAAACTGCAGTTTGTAATGTCTGTAATCTCTGCACTGCTAAAATTTTACACCGGACGCTGCAGCAGCAAAGCGGGAGTTTCGGCAGGAATTTTGACGAGTCTAATTTTATTTATTGCCGCGCTGCTCCAGCTGCTCGTGCTGAATTAAATGGCCAGTACACCGCTGAAAGATTTAAATGAAGATGAGTTGACAAAAAGGTATATTTGAGAAATGTGTGTTTGGTTTATGAGACCAGTTACTGTGAAACAACTTGTAGAAATGGAGAGAATAAAGTTTTTATCTGCATTTCTTTCAGAATTGTGGAATTAATTATTATTAATTTAAAAGAAGACATAAAAGGCAGAACTATCGGTATCGGCTGATATCACTCTGAATAGTCTGTTATCTGTATCAGCTGAGAAATTTGTATAAGTGCATCTCTATACAAAACCTTCTAAAAAGAGTTCAGACTTCACCAATCCACAGTTAGACAGATTGTGGAGGATATTCAAGACCATTGTTACCGTCCCCAGGAGTGGTCGACCAACAAAGATCACGCCAAGATCAAGACGTGTAATAGTCCACGAGGTCGCAAAGGAACCCAGGGTAACTTCTAATTAACTAAAAGGCTCTCTCACATCTGCTAATGTTAATGCTCATGAGTCCACCATGAGGAAAATGCTGAACAACAATGGTGTGTGTGGCAGGGTTGCAAGGAGAAAGCCACTGCTCTACTAAAAGAACATTGCTGCCTGCCTGCATTTGCTAAAGATCACAAGTCAGAAGGCTAATAGAAACATGTTTTGTGGACGGATGAGACCAAAATAGAACTTTTTAGTTTAAATGAGAAGCGTTATGTTTGGAGAAAGGAAAACACTGCTTTCCAGCATAAGCATACTATACCATGTCTGAAACATGGTGGTGGCAGTATCATGATTTGGGCTTGTTTTGCTGCATCTGGGCCAGGACAGCTTGCCATCATGGATGGAACAATGAAATCTGACTTATACCAGCGAATTCTAGAGGAAAAGGTCATGGCATCTGTCCATGAACTGAATCTCAAGAGAAAGTGGGTCAAAGACTCTAAGCACAAAAGTCATTCTACCAAAGAATGTTTAAAGAAGAATAAAGTTAATGTTTTGGGATGGCCAAGTCAAAATCTCGACCTGAATTCAGTAGAAATGGTGTTGGTGGACCTGAAGCAAGCAGTTCATGTGAGGAAACTCACCAACATCCCAGAGTTGAAGCTGTTCTCTACTGAGGAATGGGCTAAAATTACTCCAAGCTGATGTGCAGTATTTTAATCAACAGTTACCGGAAATGCTTAGTTGCAGTTATTGCTGCACAAGGGGGTCACACCAGATGCTGAAATCAAAGTTTACATACTTTTGCCACTTACAGATATGAAATACTGGATAATTTTCCTCAATAAATAAAGGTCCAAGTATAATATTTTTGTCTCATTTGTTTAATTGGGTTATCTTTGTCTACATTTAGGACTTGTGTTAAAATCTAATGATGATTACATCATATTTATGCAAAAATATAGAAACTTCTAAAGGGTTCGCAAACTTGCAAGCACCATTGTATCATATAAGATTTGTGCAACAATAGTTCCTCTTCCTAGTCTTTTTGACCTGCTCCATGTCATTTCCAACAAGCAAGTGCCATGAGCAGGCTACCGGGCTTTTTACATTTACATTTATTCATTTAGCAGACACTTTTATCCAAAGCGACTTACAAATGAGAAAATACAAGCAAAGGGCAAACCCGCAAAAATACAAGCAAATACAAGGAAACTTCCTTTTAAAAGGAAGTTGTTTACCATATTGTAATTTGGGGGCATTTCTTTATGCAAACAAGTCTGGTCATTCATGAGCAGAGTAATTTAGAATATTTTGGATTTACATCCTTTTGTACAGTTGTGCCAAATTCCTTGTGCATACTGGCGATATGAACTTGTTTATAATTTGTTTATTAAAATTTTAGAACTTAATTTAGACACACTGAGCCTGGTGTCAAATTGCTGCATGCTCTGGTGTTGACTGTGACCGCTCATTATCAGCAATGAAACTTGAAGTTGATTGGTGCACAACTTTCAGAATCTCAGAATCGTTGTACTGCTCACATGACATGACTTAAGCACTTGCGATCTATTGTTTTGTGGATGTCTGCGTGTATACGCTGCACAAGTGATCACAGACAAGGCTCACACACTACACAACCTTTCACCTGGAGAGACCTAAGGTGAAGGGCATCTGTTCCCCCAATCCTACGTTTTCACGAAAGTAAACATGAGGGCTGTCTATAATGAGACTTTGCAACTTTGGCTGAGGTGTTTTTTTCTGCACTAATTTGTATAGAAACGAGAAAAAAACAGAAATAAGAGAAAATGTGGAGGAATTATTGGTTGAGGGGATACGGGCAGTGAAGATTGTCTGTTCTGCAAAGCCTGGAGGTATAGTGCAAAAAAATAGCTATTTTTATACTTTATGTTGCCAGGAATGTTTGTTTTTATTTTTGCTGTTTCTATTTTTCCTAACATGGTATGCCATTCCAAATTGTTTGTATATGTGCAATATGCAATGTTTTGTCCTCACCCTCTTATGCATAAACTGCATTCAGGGATCAGCAGATGAATTTTATTTCATCTCCAGCTCTCATTGGCTGTTTCTCACTGCCAATCTTGCTACTTGTTGTAGAGGTGCATTGTGACTGCTTACAGACTGAGAAAATTGCATTGCTGAACCACTCACTCTACAGGAGCATTTTCCATTGAAGCAATCAGCAGTTTGTCTCTGAGGGGTGCGGGGGTTATCGATTCTCTACATTAGTTTGTGACAGTGAAATTGGGGATAAATTTTGTAGTATGCACTCAGCTGTAGTGTGAGCACCTTGTTGCAGTTTGGAGGCAGAGACAAATGCAAGTGCAGATTTTTAGGTTTAGTAAAGACCAAAACACAAAAAGAGACTATGACCTTGTGGCAAAATTCTAAGGGCAAAGAATAAACATTAAACAGAGACCATGATAAAAACAGAAAGATGGCAACAAAAAACAAATGCAAGACAACCCATGCAGTGCAAACCTGTGGCTATATATACATTATATATATATACATACATATATATACACACATATATACATATATACATACATACATGAATCAGATTCAGGTGCAGGTGGTCATGTGACAATTATGGTGTGGTGTAGTGGCTGGTGGGAACTGTAGTCCGGAGTCGCTTCCAGGATATCATGACAGAACTCTCCCCCCCCCTTAATGCACGGCTCCCAAAGTGTGTACTGAGTCCGGGAGGGGGTCCTGGGTACCCAGACCAGAGGTCCCTAAGTGTTCCAAAGTTCCCTTGTGTGTCATCTCTTGCAGGACCATAAAGAGGATGCTCGGTGTGTTCTCTGGGGTAAAGATGTGATACAGTCTCTTCCACACCACATAGAGATGACACTAAATCCCCAGCCTGGCTTGGGCGTAGAGAGATAGCCACGGTCATCAACGGAAGCTCAACCACCTTTTATGACACTGTTCATTTGTAAAACACCCAACTGAACACTGTAATTCCATATTTGGGTAAAATCTTTTAATATATACCAACTGTACACCAGTACCAACATGATAGAGCAGGCTGATTTTTGAAATCTGGCTCTCGACATCCACTGTCCTGCAGAGTTTACCTCCAACATCAAACTCACAATTTTTACAGAAGAATGCTACTATAGAGGACTTATTTCTGTAAAATTTGAAAAATTAAAAACAGTCAAGCAACCAACTTTGCAATTATTGAACTACTTGAGATGGAATGACCTGGAGAAATCAGAAACTGAGGCACAGAGGCAGAGCAGACTGGAGACATCAAGAGATACAATTTGGAGGCATGGAGACAGATGATAAAAGAGAAGAATGTGTTGATGTTTCTAGGAATATCTTTTCCATCATCCAGTTGAAGTGTTTCCCCAACAATAATAGTTAACTTTCTTGGGTTTTCCCCAAGAAAGTCAGCAGTTGTGGCTCAGGTGGTAGAGCGGCTTCTCCACTAATCATAGGGTTGGTGGTTCAATTCCCGGCCCGTATGACTCCACATGCTGAAGTGTCCTTGGACAAGACACTGAACCCCAAGTTGCTCCTGATGGCAAGCTAGTGCCTTACATGGCAGCTCTGCTACCATTGGTGTGTGAATGGATGAATGAGAACCAGTGTAAAGCACTTTGTAGGACCACTAAGGTTAAAAAAGCGCTATATAAGTGCAGTACTACTGTAATTCTAGTAGTAGAAGCTAACAAAGAGTACTGTCTTGTGAGCAAAATTAAGTTACTATTAGTTTGAGTTAGCTACTTGTGTAGGACTATAGAGAAACTGAATCATTTATGTATGTCTTTAATGAGAGCTTACAGTGCCCTTCACTAATATTGGCACCCTTGGTAAATATGAGCAAAGAAGGCTGTGAAAAATTGTCTTTATTGTTTAACATTTTGATCTTTGTTTTAAAAAAATCACAAAAATACTCTGCTCTCATTGATGTCAAGCAATTGCAAACAAAACACAGGTTTATCAAAAAACTATCTTAAATATAGGTATGCAACAATTATTGGCACCCTTTTAGTCAATACTTTGTGTTACCTTCCTTTGCCAAGATAACAGCTCTGAGTCTTCTCCTATAATGCCTGATGAGGTTGGAGAATACATGGCAAGGGATCTGAGACCATTCCTCCATACAGAATCTCTCCAGATCCTTCAAATTTCGAGGGGCACGCTGGACTCTCCTCTTCAGTTCACCCCACAGTTTTTCTATGGGTTTCAAGTAAGGGGACATGGCAGGACCTTGATTTTTATTGTCAGTAAACCATTTTTGTGTTGATTTTGATGTATGATTTGTATCATTGTCCTGCTGGAAGATCCAACCATGGCCCGTTTTAGCTTTCTGGCAGAGGCAGTCAGGTTTTCATTTAATATGTGTTGATATTTGATAGTGTCCATTATGCCATGTATGCTAACAAACTGTCCAGGTCCTCTGGCAGAAAAACAGCCCCAAAACATTAGAGCCACCACCATATTTAACTGTGGGCATGAGTTACTTTTCCATATGGCTACCTCTCTGTGTGCACCAAAACCACATCTGGTGTTTATTGCCAAAAAGCGCTATTTTGGTTTCATCTGTCCAAGAACCCAATCCCATTTGAAGTTCCAGTAGTGTCTGGCAAACTGAAGACACTTGTGTTTGTTTTTCGATGAGAGTAGAGGCTTTTTTCTTAAAACCCTTCAAAACAACTTGATGTATTTGGTGGTGATGTAGGTGACTTTCGATTGTAGTTTTGGAGATTTTCTGGCCCCAAGATGCAACTAACTTCTGCAGTTCTCCAGCTGTGATACTTGGAGATTTTTTGGCCACTCAAACCAACCACTTCACAGTGTGTTGAAACAATATAGACGCACATCCAGTTCCAGGTTGATTCATAACATTTCCAATTCACTGGAACTAGAAAAATTATTTTCCTGATGGTGGAAATGGGCATTTTCAATGCTTGTGCTATTTTTTTTTTATAGCCACTTCCATTTTGTGAAGCTCAACAACCTTTTGCCGCACATCATAGCTATATTCCTTGGTCTAATCCATTTTTATGAATGACTAAGGGAATTTGGCCTATGTCCTTATACTCCTGGGAAACAGGAAGTCATGGTTTAACAGTTTCCTGTTCCTAGTCAACCAGGTGTACTAAAACAATATTACATATCAATGGGAATATATTTCAAATATATTTTCTCATATGAATTCATAGGGTTGCTAATAATTGTTGCACACCTATATTTAACAGTTTTTATTTATTTTTTTTTTAATAAACCTGTGTTGTGTTTGATATCCATGAAAGTAGAGTCTTTTTGTCAATATTTTGAAAAAATATCAAAAGGTTAAACAATAAAGACAATTTTCACAGCCTTCTTTGCTCATATTTACCAAGGGTGCCAATATTAGTGGAGGGCACTGTATTTCATATATCACTGGCTCTCAAAGTGGGGGTATGTTTTTTTCCCCCAGAGTTATATTTACTGAATTTATGACTATTATCCCATTTGACTGGTTACTAGAATTGAATTCATCCAAACTGTACCAGCTCATAAACAAATAAGTATCAGGTTTTACCTAATGAGTCGATGGAACGTCAAGAATAGAAAGCTTCAATGAAAAGCCAAAATATTATTGCGTAAATTTAAATAATGAGCCAAATACATGGCTCATTGAATAGTTTGACGATGTTCATTTAAAAATCTGTGCCAAGGGCATCTGTGCAGTTTAAGAACCACTGGCTTACATTGCCTTAGTGACAAAAAAAATCCCATTTTTAAACAGCCTTGCCTAATGACATATTGTTTTGGTACAATCCCCTAACTAAAACATAATGGGACACAAAGATAAACAAAAAGTATTTTCTAATTACTGAATTTCAATTTTTTATTTTTCCAGGGTGAAAAAGGAGCTGCAGGAGAACATGGTCCCATGGGAACACCTGGACTAGATGTAAGATTAAGTCCATTTTGAGTCCATTTTGTAACCTTCTGATCTTTTAGTGCTTTCGGTGATATGCTTCAATAGCCATAGGGATAGAAGGACTGAAACTTAAAGAAAGCTGCTTTCTGTCTCATAAATCATTGATCCCTTGTTTCTCTTGTCTTAGTGCAGGGATAAACTCAAA
This sequence comes from Ictalurus furcatus, assembly GCF_023375685.1. NCBI lineage: Eukaryota > Metazoa > Chordata > Actinopteri > Siluriformes > Ictaluridae > Ictalurus > Ictalurus furcatus. The sequence continues at coordinate 6,391,268 of NC_071283.1, forward strand.
TCTAATTGCCTTTCTTTCTACCATTGAATCTTGCTACTGTCAGACTTTTGAGCCATAATTGGCTGACAATGAGATTCTCTGAATATCAGCAATATACAGCCAGATATCATTTACAACCAGTCTCCAACTAAATTTCACCAGAAATTTTCCCTTTCTATCCTCACAATTCCCAAGTCATGCAGGATTGTCTTTCTCAATTTAGGTAATTATATTTCAGGTTCTGTTGGACTGTTCAGATGTGCTTCTGGACTGATCACACAGAGTAATTTGGCTTCTTTACTTAATTTTAGTTCTTATTACTTTAATTTTTCCTTATGTACAACTGTCCATCTCATCTTATTGATGGAGGTACCCACTCCTGAAGGCTACATGACATTGTCAGTACTTCTATAAGCTTACACACACAATGAAATGTATGTACAAGTACAGTCAGTTTAGTTGACTAATACATTAGTTACACTAGTTGCCTCTGTGGTGAGGTGTTGACGTGTTAGGCGGTAGAAATAAACAGCAGAGCACAAAGCCGCTAAATGTACTCTAATTCTTACTCTGAAAATATTTCACACTAAATGAAGTCAATTCTACAGTTAGAGTGGTGCTTAGAATTTCCTATATTTAACCATAAATATAACCTAAAACATCATCAGATTTTCACAGAAGTCCTAAAAGTAGATATATAGAACCCAAATAAACAAATGAGACCAAAATAGTTTACTTGGTCATTTATTTATTGAGGAAAATGATTCAACATTACATATCTGTGAGTGGCAAAAGTATGTGAACCTTTGCTTTCAGTATCTGGTGTCACCCCCATGTGCAGCAATAACTTCAACTAAACATTTCAGGTAACTGTTGATCAGTCCTGCACATCGGCTTGGAGGAATTTTAGGTCCTCAGTACAGAACAGCTTCATTTCTGGGAAGTTGTTGTGTTTCCTCACATGAACTGCTTGCTTCAGGTCTTTCCACAACATTTCTATTGGATTAAGATCAGGACTTTGACTTGGCCATTTCAAAACATTAACTTTATTCTTCTTTAACCATTCTTTGGTAGAACGACTTGTGTTCTAAGAGTCGGTGTCTTGCTGCATGACCCACTTTCTCTTGAGATTCAGTTCAGAGACAGATGTCCTGATATTTTCCTTTAGAATTTGCTGGTATAATTCAGAATTCATTGTTCTATCAATGATGGCAAGTCGTCCTGGCCCAGATGCAGCAAAACAGGCCCAAACCATGATACTACCACCACCATGTTTCACAAATGGGGTAAAGTTATTGCGCTGGAATGCAGCGTTTTCCTTTCTTACATTAAACAAGAAAGCTCTATTTTGATCTCATCCATCAACATAATATTTTTTTGAATAGCCTTCTGGCTTGTCCATGTGATCTTTATTAAACTGCAGAAGGGTAGCAATGTTCATTTTGGAGAGCAGTGGCTTTCTCCTTGCAACCTTACCATGCTTAAGTTGTTATTCAGTGTTCTCCTGATGGTGGACTTATAAATATTAACATTAGCCAATGTGCATGACGCCCTTAGTTAGTTAGTTAGGTTTCTTTGTGAACTCATGGACTATTACACGTCTTGCTCTTGGATTGATCTTTGTTAGTTGACCACTCCTGGAAAGGGTTCCAGTGGTCTTGAATTTCCACCATCTGAACACAATCTGATTGACTGTAGATTGGTGGAGTCCAAACTCATTAGAGACAGTTTTATAACCTTTTCCAGCATGATAAGCATCAATAAGTCTTTTCCTGAAGTCCTCAGAAATCTCCTTTGTTTGTGCATTGATACACTTCTCGAAACATGTGTCATGAAGATCAGACTTTGATAGATCCCTGTTCTTTAAATAAAACAGGGCGCTCACTCGCACTGAATTGTCATCCCATTGATTGAAAACACCTGACTCTAATTTCACGTTCAAATTAACTGCTAATCCTTGAGGTTCACATACTTCTTCCATTCACAGGTATATAATATTGGATAAGTTTGGCATGTTATTTTCTGCAAAAGAAAAACAGCCTATAAATAGCGATGTCCTGAAACAATTTTTGCCTTAACTATGGATAAAGACTAGTCAACTACTTTTTAGAATTACTGGTGGACAGTTAAATATTAGTAGTCATATAACCCCTGATATAAGGTTAGTAATATAAGGTAGCAAAATAAAGTACTGAACAATTCATGACAGACTTGTTTATGAAACGTAATTATTGACTGACTTACTAATGAAATAACCTGTCCACCACAATTATCACTTCAGTTCAAACTAACAATTAGTGAAAATAGGCCTAGGTCTAAAATCTGCAAAAAAGTAACCTGTAATGTGGGAAATTAATCTTACGGGCAATATTATTTATTAAATCAGTTGATAGGAACAGAGTTTACTTCTTCTGTCAATATATTATATTTTCCATGCTAATAAATAAATTTAAGCTTTTGTTTCTTTTCTTTTTTGTTTTTCTTTTCTTTCTGGTTTCTTTTCTTTCTGGTTTTCCATTCTAGTTATATTTTTAGTTTCAAAACATGTGCCAAGAGTGGATGTGTCTAATCTTATCTGCAAAGGGCCAGTGTGGCTACAGTTTCATTACAGCCAAGTAGAGACCACACCTGATTTCACACCTGCTTATTCACTTGATCTTTGCCTTCAATTGTCCATCAGGTGTGGATCTTGCTTGTCTGGAAGGAAAAGCTGCAGCCATGCTGGCCCTTTATAAATAAGATCTAATGCCTCTTGCCTAGAATATCACTCTGAGGCTATAGTAAATAAATGCTCAAATTCTCATTCTCATCTGAATATTTTCAGTCAAGCAGTTCATCAGTTCTTTAGATGTCAGTGTTATTATGGTAAATTAGTTCCTTCTCTGGCTGCAAACATGGAAAGTGAATTAAACAGAGTTTGAGGCACCAATTTGTGAATTATATAATTCATCATTAATGGTGGTAATAGTAGTTAAAAATAGTTTCATTCAGAAGCCTAACTATGTAATGTGATAGTAGTTACTGACATAGTGAGGATGCAAACACATGGACAAGTTGATCCCCAGAAGGGTTTTTATTTATATAGTGCAAGAAGCAGAGAGCGAGATAGCTTGGGTTGGGGTGCAGGAGGGAGGTGAAATACAGTGATTAGACTTCATGATAACTGTACGCATAGGGGCAGAAGTCTGATTCCATCAGGGAAAATTGTGCAGAAGGAACACTCGCAGAGAGAGTGGGGGTGGGGGGGGGGGGTAGTGCACATTTCAAATAAACTATAGTGTATAACTTTCTCCACTAGGTGCCAGCAATGTCTCCAGTAGTGGTTGCTCAGTAGTAGTGGTTTGTCCCTGATAAACAAGGCCCAGTGTCCTCAATGTTATTCTAAAATAGTAGAAAATAATAAAATGATGGAAACCGTTCTATGAAAAGGTGTGTCTAAACTTTTCTCTGGTAGTGTATGTGTGCCATAAAGACCCTGAAGAGGGAGATGACTGGCACACAATTTGCAAATGGGAATCCTATTATAACATTTACAACGATTAAGTGCTACATCACAAAAAAATAGAGTTACTATATGTTTTAAACTACTGGTTTGTGTGATTTTGAAGGCTTTTATGATGGATTGAAATACAAAGGGCTTGTTGCTCACTTGTTTGGCGAATTGTTCCAATGTGATACAAATCAGCAGCTTGTAGATTTTTCAATAGCAAATTTCAATTTCAAGATCTATCAGTGATGTAGACTTAGCCTGCATTGTACGTATCATAAACCATTTCAAATCACCCAGCTTTAATAACCATGAACAGTGTACAGTGTGATGTGGTGACCTTTGTAAAAGAATGCATTCTGTGTATAAAATGACTGAGAGTAAGTAATATTCAGTAATATTAATTAAACCACCAAATAAACTGAAATAAAAATGTCCACCTGTGTAATAAAGCATCATAAGGAATACTATTGAAGCAAGACAGGCCTTGGTTGCCTTGAAAAAACTTAAGACAAAACTGAATTTGTTTATTGTTTTTTTCACTCAGGGTTTGAAAGGAGACCCAGGACCTGAGGGCCAACCTGGACTGAAAGGTGAAAAAGTGAGTCACCTAGCGAGTAGGACTGTATTGTCCTGTACATACACGCACACTCACACACAGGGCTGATTTATACTTATGCAAGTGTTTATCTGTGAGCACGTCAGAACATCGTGTACGGACACTGTGAAGTATTTATACTTGCACGTAACATGAGCATATCCTGAAGGGGCAGTGTTGCATGAACTACACCAAAATTTATAGAATTGGACAGTGAAGAAGAGTCAAAACAAAGGCAAGTGTTTGGAAACTGTAGGAAAAAACTAATTTGCATAACTTTGTTTTGAAAAGTGCTGAGAAAAAAGAAACCTTGCAAGATCAATTATTTTGCATTTTACTTGTTGCATGTGAAATGTCTCACAGATGTATCGTTCAGGGAGGCATGTGTTCTCACTTTGACCGAGTCCTGGCTGGATGAGTCTGTCCCAGATACCGAAGTTAGCCTGGACGGTTTTGAGATCTTTCGGGCTGACAGAACCAGTAATTCGGGGAAAGGGCAGGGAGGTGGGGTATGTATGTAATCACCTCGTGGTGGTGTACTAACATCAAAGTACACGGGAAGACTTGTAATCCGGACCTGGAGTTGCTCACCCTTTCCGCACGTGCCTTACCTCCCCAGGGAGTTTTCGACTGTTGTGCTTAGCTGTGTTTATGTTCCACCAAGTGCTAACGTCAAGGCAGTGGCTGACCAGAATATAATACACAGGCTATGCTCAGCAAATACCCGGATGCTCCAGTACTACCTCTTGGTGATTTCAACAGCTGTCGACTTAATTACTCATTGCCAGCCTTCAATCAATATATAGATGTACCAACAAGATTTAATAAAACTATAGATTTGTGTTACAGTAATATCCCATAAGCCTATAAAGCTAGAGCGCTGTCACTGCTAGGATTAGCGGATCATAATGTTACTTCCTTACTGTTACTTCCTGTTTACAAACAACAGCTGAAACAATGCAGGCCGGTAATACACAGCATCCCTCAATGGTTGGAGGATGCTATTCAATACAATTCAATTCAATTTTATTTGTATAGCGCTTTTTACAATGGACATTGTCTTAAAGCAGCTTTACATAAACATATAAACACGGTATACAGATTTTAAATGTGCGAATTTATTGCATGCCTTGAAGGCTGCTTTGCGTGTACAGACTGGGAAGTCTTTGAGGGAGAGCTTGATGAACAGACTTCAGTTATTACTGATTACATTAAATTCTGCATGGATTCCTTGATACCAGTAAAGACATATCAGAACATTCAAAAGCATGGATCAACTCATCGATAAAATATTTTTTCCACAAGCGAAAACTTGCCTTTAAGCAGAAGGACTTTGCTGGTCTCAAAATTATACATCAGGACATCAAAACTGAAATCTTTAAGGCTAAAAATAAGTATAAAAACAAATTGGAGCAGGACTTTGCAAATATGAACACCAAACAGGCTTTTCAGCGAGTCAGGTCTCTTACTGGACAAGCTGTTAAACAGACTGTCTCTGTACCAGATCCCACCACCTTTGCTGATAATCTTAATCATTTCTATGCCCGTTTTGATACCTCTGATTTTTCAGCAGAGTGTGATAGCCTTTTGGATTCTTTGCCTTCTCAAGAGCTGGATTATGAGTCCCTTCTAACAAAGCAGGATGTCTATTTCCAGCTTATAAGGTGCAAACTGAATAAGGCTCCTGGGTCAGATGGAATTCCAGGTCGGGTCTTGAAAAACTGCTCTCTGGAATTAATCCCCATTCTTCATTCACTTTTCCTTTGATCACTGTGTACTTCAGTTGTTATTCCTGTTCCCAAAAAAACTCATCCAACAGAGTTAAATCACTACAGGCCAGTATCATTAACTTCGATCATAATGAAATGCTTTGAGAAAATGGTTCAAAACAGAAAAAAATTATGCTTCCATATGTTTCACCCTTTTTGAATTGCCTACAATTTGCATATAAGCAGAAGAGAGGTACAGAGGATACAGTAGCTTGTCTCTTGCACTGTCTACTGCAACACCTGGATATTCCTGTAAATTATGCCAGACTTCTTTTCATTGACTTTAGCTCTGCCTAGTACACTGGATATATCATTTCCTTTCTAATAGACCACAAGTGGTAAAGGTGGACAATGCATTATCGCCCATTATTGGTTTCAACACTGGCGCCCCTCAGGGGTGTGTACTTAGTCCACTTCTTTATATTTGCTATACAAATGACTGTCAGAGTCCAGTCACCACCACTCAGTACTTTAAATATGCAGATGATACTGCCATTCTTGCATTGCTTAATAAGGACAATGATTATTTTTTGGGCTATCACCTCTCCATAGCACATTTTAGTACATAGTGTGATGATAACTTTTTCCACCTTAATATCGCAAAGACTAAGGAACTGGTGTTTAGCTCTTCCAAAACACTGACCCATCCTTTCAGTATTATCATTAATGGAGAGATGGTTGAATGAGTGGAGCATTTCAGATATCTGGGCATTAAATTGGATAAACATCTCAACTTCAATCAGCACACTCTAGATATTTATTAGATAGTGCTGTCAACAGAGACTGACAGTTATTCGTAAACTTAAACATCTGTATGTCCAGCCTAGTCTTCTTCTTCTGTATCGAAGTATTATTGAGCCGGTGCTTATGTATGGTGCCATTTGTTTCTTCCATATGCTAACAGTTACCAATAAGAACAAACTCTTAAACTTAACTAATTTAGCGAGGAAAAATTATTGGTATTCCCACCCCTAATTTATCGGACTATGTTCTTTCATATACGCTCCGGAAGGCACATCAAATTTTAAATGATCCAGACCACCCACTTTATCAATATTTCAACCCCCTTCCTTCTGACCACAGGTATAGACTTCCCATGTGCAGAAAGGCCAGATATGGTAGGAGCTTCATTCCTATAGCTATACGAGCGTTAAATATAGAAAATCAGCCATTGTGATGCCATCTCATGCTCTGGCGTTTGCTGTATGATCATGATGTTTTCTCTTGTCCCCTTCTCCCCTCTATATCTGTGATTGTTTTTGATGGTTAATATGTATGGTGTTGTTGTGTTTGTTGTTTTATTTCTACGCATCCACAGTGGAAACAAATTTCCTCTTTGAGGTGAAATAAATGATCTATCTATCTATCTATCTTATCTATCTATATATCTTCTCTATCTTATCTATCTGTCTGTCTGTGATGGTAAGTTAACCCTACTTTCTGGAATACCCCCCTGACATTTTCCTTTAGAATTTTCTAGTATAATTCAGAATTCATTGTTCCATCAATGATGGCAAGCTGTCCTGGCCCAGATGTGAACCAAACCATCATACTGCCACCACCATGTTTCAGTGCTTTCCTTTCTCCAAGCATAACACTTCTCATTTAAACCAAATATCTATTTTGGTCTCTTCCTTCCACAAAACATTTGTCCAATAGGCTTCTGCAATGAGCATCCGCAACTTTTTTTTCTGAGATCCTCAGGAATCTCCTTTGTTTGTGTCTTTTTTTTTTATTGAACATTTCTGCTGTACATTTCTGCTGAACTAAACCTTTCTGCTGAACTAAACATTTCGGCTGAATATTTCTGCTGAACATTTCTGCTGAACTAAACATTTCTGCTGAACATTTCTGCTGAGCTGAACATTTCTGCTGAACATTTCTGCTGAACATTTCTGCTGGACTAAACATTTCTGCTGAACTAAACATTTCTGCTGAACATTTCTGCTGGACATTTCTGCTGAACATTTCTGCTGGACATTTCTGCTGAACACGTCTACCAAACATCTCTGCTGAACATCTCTGTTGAACATTTCTGCTGAACTGAACATTTCTGCTGAACATTTCTGCTGGACATTTCTGCTGAACATTTCTGCTGGACATTTCTGCTGAACACGTCTACCAAACATGTCTGCTGAACATCACCTTTTTTCTTCTCTCCTCCCCTCCCTTTCCCAAATATTCCATTGAGAAGAAAAAAACAAACAAACAAACAAAAAAAAAAACAAATTGAGCAACACACAGCAGTAAACATTCACAGGTTTTTTTTCTTTTTATACTAACAAAGGAAAACAAAATTAAAAGTAAACCCGCCCCCCGCCCCCCCGGCTCATCATGGCTACCCAATAACTATCGCTGGTTATATAGATATTGTAAGACCCAACAACAGGCACAAAAATTTAAGTGGGAAGTATCTGTAACTCCATAAAGTATACGATAAAGGGATGCCATTTATAAAAAAAAAACTTGTCCGTACAACCCTTCATCGTATACCTTATTTTCTCGAGTTTTAGAAAAAACATCACGTCCTTTAGCCACTGGGAGATAGATGGGTATTTAGCAGACTTCCTAGGGACAACAGTAGGGAACGTCTTGCTATAAGGGATGTGAAAGCAATAACATCCTTTTGTATCGGGCTCAATGGAACTGAGTCATCAGGAATCCCAAATACAGCAATCAATGGGCAAGGCTTTAAATCTACCCTAAGAATAGTGGACATGATGGTAAAAAAAAACCAGACCAAAAACCATGGAGATCAGGGCAGAAGAAAAACATATGGCCAAGATGGCAGGGAGAGCCATGGCATTTATCACACTTGTCCTCTACGTCAGGATACATCACAGAAAGTCTCGACTTGGACAGATGGACTCTGTTTAAAACTTTGAACTGTATAAGTCCGAGACGAGCACAAGAAGTGGTAGACTGTACCCTCCCTATACCACGTTCCCAACACTCCTCACTTATCTGTACTCCTAACTCCGTTTCCCACGCATTCCTAATTTTGTTACTCGACTTACTTTGTGCCTTTTTTTATACACTTTCCGAAACGTGTGTTGTGTTCTTTAAATAAAACAGGGTGCTTACTCACACCTGATTGTCATCCAATTGATTGAAAACACCTGACTCTAATTTCACCTTCAAATTAACTGCTAATCCTTGAGGTTTACATAATTTTCCCACTCACAGATATGTAATATTGGATCATTTTTCTTAATAAATAAATGATCAAATATAATATTTTTGTCTCATTTGTTTATTTGGGATCTATTTGTCTACTTTTAGGACTTCTGAAGGATTCACAAGCTTTCAAGCACCACTGTAGCTGTATGAGTGGTGTTTGTATCAAAGTACATAAATTTATCTAGTGTGCTATCAGTGCTATCAATCAAAGAATGATGATGCTTTAGTTAATATTTTTTAAAAAAGTTGTTGTGTCTTTATTGGGAGTCCATTAGAAGAAATATCCTGATCTTGCAGGATTAAACTGGCCATTATAATGTATTACAGTTATTACACATCACACTTTATATTCACAGAACTTCATGACTGTAATTTTCCATAAATAAATCCATTATACAGTAATGTGAGCATATTGCCCTGTATGAAGCAAACTTGAAACACGGGAAAAACTCTTGTTCATTTGTACTTGCTGCTCAGTATGTGAAATTTATCATAGGAGAAATTATAGAAGACACCAGTCTGAAGAACTAACCGAGTGATCATATCTGAACTGAGGTTTACAAAGAGTTTATAATCCATTTCTGTCACAAGCTTTTTTGTATAAGATTTTTAACAAACTACACTTTAAGACAGCAACACAAGAATGTCCCCTTCAGGGCTTGACATTTTTTATTAACTTTACAATGCTTTTATGGTGTCTCTGTGTGTGTGTGTGCCTGGGTTCTGTTGACTTCTCACATATCATTACAGGACAGAAGCAGAGCTGCTCTACTTCTTAACAGAATCACTGGCATTCAACCTGCAGAAAAGTTTAATATGGAACATATTATAATAATATATTATATCTAATTACTGTTATATTAATTATAGGTTATAGTCTGTTCCTTCACCTTTACTTTTCACAAAAAAACACGTTTCTTCACGTAGAGGAAGATGTCAAGGTGGCAGAAACATATGCTGACTTTTCATGTCATAATGTGAAGCTTGGCCCATGTGATAATTGCAGGGGCAGAAAGATCTGAAATGTAGGTTAAGAAATTGACTGAAAGGTTTAAAAAAAGAGTAAAACTTAAAAACCAATATTTAATTTAGGATATTTTTCTAAACTCAGAGGCTAAGATGTTTTTGACATAATTCCATGGTGCCATCACTTTTAAAGCATGTATTTAAGGAATTAATATTTTCCCTGTGTTCATGTAACTTGAAACATTTCTCTCTTACAGGGAGATGCAGGTCCACCAGGACTTTCTGTAAGTATTTCTTTCACCATTTCATAAAACATGTAAACTCTTGTCAATAAAGTACTGTTCATAATGATTGAGCTATAGTATGAGGGCATTTTTCTTATTATGTTGGACTGTTGTTATTTGTACTCTGACTTATCTTGTTCATGACTATTGTCATAGTCTTCCCAAAGAAATCATGCAGGATCCCTTAGTTTAATTTTAGTGTAATGTAACGTATTTAGGGAATTCTTCAGAGCACATCGTCACCAAGCAGCTGTTCTGCTAAAAGGGGTATCAGAAAAACTCCTGAACGGGTTATTAGGAAGAGACAGAAGCCAAAACTTAGTAGGAAATCCTGCTTTGTTCTAAATAAACTAACGTAGCTGAAATTAACATTAACAGGACACAAATTACATTAATCTGGAAACAATACGTGCACATATTGGGCGGCTGTGGCTCAGTTGGTAGAACGGGTCCACTAATCGTAGGGTTGGCAGTTGGATTCCCGGCCAGCATGAATCCACACTCGAAGTGTCCTTGGGCATGACACTGAACCCAATGGCAAGTTAACGCCTTGATTGGCAGCTCTGCTACCATTGGTGTGTGAGTGTGTGTGTGAATGGGTGAATGAGACACAGTGTAAAGCGCTTTGGATAAAAGCGCTATATAAGTGCGCCATTTACCATCTCTTCATGCTGTCTCTCCTTCAGTGTGCTCCTGGTATCGGTCCATCAATGGAGCATGTGTTAACATCAGAGAATAAATTGGATGAAAAAGCCTGAGGTGGTATTTGTAAAGGAGGAAACCTTTTGTCAGCCAGGTAGTTTTGGCAGGACTATTGGTATTTTATAATCCTTTTACCCAGCAAGTCAAGTAATGGTAGCAAACATTCCACTATGATATTTCTAATGGAGATATTTAGTGTAAAACCTTTCCATTTGGTAAATTGGCAAGCTCAAAAAGGTGTTTTATGTTTTTATACGAATCCATTTTAAAAGTATTGTTCCAGTGCACACATGAGAAAAATTGTACATTCTGTACAGTAGGTGAGTATTGGGGACATGTGGTGCTTTTAATTTTGTGAGCTTGGCCACATACAGCTCACATGTCCTTTAAAACTGGAGCTAATAAAAAGCCAGTTTAGCTCAGACAGCAATAGATATGAACCAAAGCATTGTAACTGAGTTAGTGGAGTCTTAATAAAAGTGAAGCTGATAGGGTTGAGTACTGGTGAAACTCGTTAGAATACAGATATTCATCATAGTATTTATGATTCCAGCAGCAGTTCTTAGGAATTAAGTCTACAGTGACCAGGTGAGATTATCCATTGAAGCAAGTGTGAGACCTGAGCATATGTGTTTTTGGGAAGTGCAATTTTCAGGGTGTCAATGTAGGACCATCTGCAGCAGCAGAGAGTCATACATGCAGAAAGCTCCAAGCAGTATCAGAATGAATCGAGCAGATTACTGCCCGATTCATTCTGGGGGTGAGCCACAATGGGAGGAGCCACAACAGTAGAAGTGTGTTAACACCTTGGTGCCAGATACCACAGCACACCTTCAAAGATCTTGTGGAGCCCATGCCTCGGCGGGTCAGAGGTTTTTTGGCAGCACGATGGGGACCTGCATAATATTAGGCTTGTCCAAATGAGTTGTAGCAAACTTTAAACGAGCTTCGACATGCCTTATCTTTATTAATGGAGACTTGCAAGGTGAGCATGAGCAGTGGAGCTCATTGCCTATTGTTTTTTCTGTGATGATGGTACCTGCTGCCTCCAAGTGTTTCTGGAGCTTGGCTTGGCTTGGCTACTCTTTAGCCCTTGGCTGTTGGGCTACTCTTCTGACTATTGTTCTGACTCCCTGGTCACTAAGCTTGCAAGGAGCTCCTGTGCGTGGCCGGTTGATGACGGAGTGATGTTGCTTCCACTTGTGGATAATGGCCCCAATGGTGCTTACTGGATGATTCAGAAGTTTTGATATACGTCTCTATTTGATTCCATCAATATGTTTTGCAACAGTAAGGTTGCGAAGGTCTTGGGAGAGCTCTTTGCTTTTCCCATCATGAGATGTTTTACATGAGGTGTGACACCTTGGTAATGAAAAGCCTTTTTATAGACCATCAATTTACTAACCCAGCTGATATTAATTTACACAGATAGGAGGTATAATTACTTACGGATATCAGCTGATTCCTTGCCTTACCTTGCCTTGGAGAACGTCTGGGTTACGCATGTAACCCTGTTCCCTGAGAAGGGAACGAGACGTTGTGTTTAGCATAACACTATGGGAGCGCCTCTCGCGCAGGACCGGCATCTGAAGCTTGTGTAAAATCATGCCTATTTATAGGCCTGCCATGATCAGGTGACGTGACAATTAAGAGCGTTGCATGATATAAATATGGCACCTGTGAACCACGCCGTCAACCTCTATTATCTGAAGCGAAGACGCAATTCACAGGCCTGCCCTGGTATGATAAAGCTACGCAATGTCTCGTTCCCTTCTCAGGGAGCAGGGTTACATGTGTAACCCAGATGTTCCCTTTCAAAGGGAACTTCGACGTTGCGTTTAACATAACACTATGGGAACGAGAATACCCACTCCATCATACCGAGGGTACAGCCTGTTCAAAAAGACCCAAGCCCGAGGGTCACTTCAAGACACTCAAGCCCGGGGTGGAATGAATATCCAGGCTGTAATAACGAATGAATGTGTGTGGTGTAGACCACCCTGCAGCAGCACACACATCCTGTAAGGATATACCTTTGGACAAAGCCTTCGTGGAGGCGACCGCCCTAGTGGAATGAGCCCTTATGCCCAGAGGCGTAGCAAGACCGCGCCTCATAAGCAATAGAGATTGCTTACACTATCCAATTAGAGATGCGCTGCTTTGACAAAGCATCACTTCTACTGTCGCCGCAGCAGCTGCTCTGACTTACGCCACTGGCTGGAGCGGTGGACGTAAGTACAGAGAGCCCTTACTGGACACAGCAGGTGCATTCTCTCTTGTTCTGGTGTGGGGAATGGAGGAGGGCAGAAAGCCTGCAACACCACAGGGTGGGCAGCCGATGTAAGTACTTTAGTAATATAATCCGGCCTAGGATACAGGAAGGCCTTGGCTAATCCAGGCGCAAGTCAAGGCAAGAAGGGGCAACAGAGAGAGCTTGTAGATCTCCTACTCGCTTGAGAGATGTCAGGGCCAGCAGAAGAGCTACCTTTAGAGTCAGAAGCTTCTCAGAGGCTGGCTGTAAGGGCTCAAATTGGGCCACTGACAGACCTTCCAGGACCACAGAAAGGTCCCAAGAAGGTATGCACGGTCTGCAGATGGGCCTCAGCTGCCTGACACCAAGCATAATCCTCAAAGTTAGAGGATGTTGCCCCACAGAGGCTCCATTAACAGGGGCGTGGCTGGCTGGAATGGTGGCCATGTAAACCCTGATTGAAGAAGGAGCCCACCCCGCTGAGAAACGTTCTTGTAAGAACTACAGGCCCAGGCTACTTGCTACCAATTCCTGGGCCTCAGCCTCTACCGCAACAGGATTTCTGCCCTTATATTCCCAGAATGTACATTGCACTCACTGACAAACATTCCTTCTGCCCAGAGAAGAATTAGTTGTGCCTGCCTGAACAGGGGGTGTGGACATAATCCTCCCTGGTGGTCAATATATGAGACCACTGTTGTGTTGTCTGTAAACACATGGTGACCTTTCAATTGAGGAAGAAGGAATTTCAGTGCTAGAAATATGGCCCACATTTCTAGGCAATTTATATGCTGCTCCAGATGTGGGCCGCTCCAGAGACCGTGAGCTGGACAGCTGTCTAAAACCATGCTCCAGCCTGTGAGGGAGGTGTCTGTCATTACCGTCTTGCGCTAAGGAGACACCCCTAGAGTCTGACCCAAGGCTAGAAACTGGGGACACTCAAATTCTCAGAGCACGTAGGCATCGCTGCGTGACACATTACTCTCAGAGGTTTCATCCTTGGATGAAACCCCCAACTGCTCAGCCACCACTGAACGGTCTCCTGTGCAATAGGCCCATCAGCTCCAATAGTCTCCCAAGATCCAGCTTTATCTTGCTCAGTGTTGATAGGATTGACCCTACACATGTTGGGAATAGAAACGCCCTCATCGTATCAGAATCCTTATAACCCCTAGAAAAGTTGTCCACTGCACTGGGGAAAGCATACTTTTCTGAGGTTAAACATGAGCCCTTAGCTCTTCATATGGGCGAGAACAACATCTCGATGTTGATCCGCCAGTTCCCTGGATCGTGCTAGAATTAACCAGTCATCCAGGTAGTTTGGTACACGGATGCCCTGGAGTCACAATGGAGCCAGAGTGACATCCATGCACTTTGTGAAGGTGCGAGGGGATAAAGCTAGCAATATTTCTATGTGGAAATATGCACCTTTTAGATCTATCGTCACAAACCAGCCCTCAAACTGAATCTGTGGAACGATAAGTTTGGGCGTCAGCATCTTGAACCTGTATAGAAAGAGTACAGTTCAGATGGTGCAGATCTAAAATTAGCCGCATACTTCTCCATACTCCTTTTTGCGGACCAGGAAATAACGGCTGTAAAAACCTCCCTCCCTCAGAGAACGGGGTACATGTTCTATGGCCCCTTTGTCCAAGAGGGATCTTACTTCCTGTGCTAATGTCGGACACTGGTCTGTGCTGACTACTGTGGTGAGCACACCTCTGAACCGGGGGGGTCGAGCTCTAAACTGGACCCGGTAACCCTTTTCTACCGTAGACAGTGCTGGCCTGGGCTCCACTCGTGGATGCCCGGGTGAACTCGACACAACAGGAAGGAATTGGCTGAATGCCACCATATGTCGAGCTCACTCAGCAGGTCTACTTGGTAGGCCTGCAACACTGTCATTGTCTGCAGTGACCCACAAGCAAGACTACTACTGCATAGGCCTTGCCCACCAATGCCACGATGGCCTTACACGGTTGCTTGGATGGCAAAGCCAGCCCCCCTAATTACCTGCCGTCGATGGAGATAGGTAGCTCACAAGCGCCTCCTCCACCTTCAGCATAGCTAAATTGCCATGCCGTTCATTCCCCACAATGGCCGAATAATCCAACATTGTGGGGTTATAAATACGGTTTATGCATGGTTTTCCCCCAGAAGCCAGAAATATTTTGTCATGCACTTCTGGAAGAAAAGGGAGTTTTCTGCAGTGTGTGGGATTTACTTTCACTGGGGAGAAAAATTCTCATCCAGCCTTAGTAATCACTTCAAGCAGCTCTTTATATGCTGCTCTCAGTTTTTAGCACGTCCTTCTGGCTCCTCGGAGTCAGAGAGGAATTATTATTATTATTTTTGTGTGTGTGTTTTGTCTCTCTCTTTTTTCCCTTTTGGTTTTCCATAGCGGAAGGAGGAGTCGCGACGCGAGCTCCAAAATCCAGCGGAGAGCCGGACCCGGAAGACAGAGCAAGAGATAGAGCAGCGCTCATCTCCAGCTCTTCCGGATCCATAATAGATCCCCCAAACCTGAGATGGCTAGCTGCCTTGATCCGCGAGGCTCTGAAACACAACTCGCTTCGGCTTCCAAGAAGAGCGCAAGTCGCGTCCTAATGTAGGCATTACCATGCGCAGCCTCTCGAGGCTGCCATCGCATGCTACACCCCCTAGACATTTCACCCAGAAAGTGTGCACTATTCCCCGTGATGAAACGGGAGCAAGCCGTAACACACTTCCTGAATTCTCACACTCTTATTTTTCTCTCTCGCCCATTCCTTTTTTTCTTTTTGTTTGTTTCTTTACACAAACGACCAACATGCAGTCTTTCGCTGAAGACAATAAGGCTGATGGCGTGGTTCACAGGTGCCATATTTATATCACGCATCGCGCTTAATTGCCACGTCACCTGATCATAGCAGGCCTATAAATAGGCATGATTTTACACAAGCTTCAGATGCCGGTTGTGCGCGAGAGGCGCTCCCATAGTGTTATGCTAAGCGCAACATCGAAGTTCCATTTGAAATGGAACTGCTTTTTCTTAGCATGTTCAATACTTTTTTCCTGTGTCATTCCACTTTATTACGCATAACTTTATTTATGGATTTTTATGTTATGAATTCTTTATATTTCCAAATTTCTTGAGTTAATACCAAAATCTGGTGTAAATTTCATGTGAATAACCTCTTTGGAAATATATTTACTGAAAAAAATGTGACGCATTCAATACTTATTTCCCCCACTGTATACAGCAGCTTTTTTCAGTTGTTGTTTGTTTTGGGGGGGTTCTTTCCTTCAGTCTCCTCTTCGGGAGGTGAAATGCATGCTCAATTGGGTTAAGGTCTGGTGATTGACTTGGTCTGTCTAAAACCTTCCACTTTTTCCCCCTGATGAAGTCATTTGTTGTGTTGGGAGTGTGTTTTGGTTCAGTGTCTTGCTGTATGATGAAGCTCTTCACAATTAGATTGGATGCATTTCTCTGTAAATTGGCAGACAGAATTTCTGTAAAGTTCTGAATTCATTCTGCTGCTACCATCTTGAGGTACATCATCAATAAAGATTAGTGAGCTTGTGCCAGAAGCAGCCAAGCAAGCCCAAGCCATGACACTACCTGTGCTTGATGAGTTTGTATGTTTTGGATCATGAGCAGATCCTTTCTCCACACATTGGTATTTCCAACACTTTGGTAGAAGTTAATCTTGGTACGAGAACGGTTGTGGCATATCTTTTTTTTTTTTTTTTTTTTTTTGCGAATTCCACTTCTGTGGTTTACATTTTGTGATATGGCCTCTATATTTCTGCTCTCAAAGTCTTCTTTGAATGGGGGATTGAGGTTCCTTCAGCAGCTCTCCACTTCCCTCCAGATGCTGACACTGCTCTCACAATGTTTCTGTCATCAGTTGCTGTGTTTTTTCTGTGACTGACACGTTCCATGTCTGGTTGTTAATACACCAGTGGTTTCTTTCTTTTTCAGGACATTCCAAATTGTTGTACTGGTTATGCCCCATGCTTGTGCATTTGCTCTGATCGATTTCCCCTCTTTTCTCAGATTGAAAATGGCTTACTTCTGACTCCAGGGCGCACGGTGGCTTAGTGGTTAGCACGTTTGCCTCACACCTCCAGGGTCGGCGGTTCGATTCCCACCGTGGCCCCGTGTGTGCGCGGAGTTTTCATGTTCTCCCCGTCCTGCGGGGTTTCCTTCGGTTTGGATGTGATTGGCATGCAGTAGCGTAGGTACTGATTCTAATGACGGTACCGGGGTTGCATGGTTCCGGAACTGAAGGAGGCAAGAAATACGTGTAAGTGTTTTAGTCGGTCCACAAGTGATAAAGAAGAAGAAGAATGCCTACAAGCACACGGGAAAAACTACAGAAGTTTAGCTCTGCCCCGACTCATTGAGAGGAAATGTGGCAGGAGTCAAATATGGAAATACTTCACATTTGAGGCTGATGACAACAAACATATAATTGATGCTCTGAAGCCGATCCTATCGTTCACTTCAAACAAAGCGAGGAAACACCTCGAATTTGGTGAAGCACCTGAAAGACGGCCCTATATTATGTTTGTTTGAGGCAGCTGGCATTGTGGCTGTGAAACCAGCTAACGTTATGCTCCATGTAATTTGTTAACGATGCTAACGCCTTGCAATGTTATAAACTACCTTCTAATGGGCCACCAGCCATCGCCATTCAGCCCGTGTCCTGTCAGCACAGTGTAGCCTAATGTCACAAATAATTATTCAAATGTTAATGGTTTTAATAAATCTTTTTGGCCTGCCAACATATCAATGAATTTAAACTAATGCTTGCATTCAGAGTATAAGGTGTGTGTGTGTGTGTGTGTGTGCGTGCACACCTTAGAGCTTGTAGCCTCCACGGCTGGCATCGACTTTGGTATCGAGTATCGTGTACTTTTGGTGGTATCAGTACTGACTACTAGATTTTTTGTATTGTGACATCCCTTGTCTTATATTCGTATTTTGATCTCAAACCGAAATATCTTCAGTGTATAGCAAATTGTCCTTGCTATTACAATACTTTCAGAGGGAACTGTACATTTTTTTGACTTGCTATATAAAAATTTTTACCAACATTTTTTGATATATAATGGTAAGTCTATGTTATTTATGGACTTCCATAGACTGTATTCCAGAGGTTGACCTGTTATTTACTGTTTAACAAATAGAACAATCCACATAAAGACATAAATAGTTAGTATTACAATAAAGTGGTATTGAACCTCAGTCATGTACACTGTAGTACACATAGAAATGTTTTCTGCAGTCCTTTTGACAATTTCATATGTCTGTCTTATCTCACATATCTGATCTCCTCCTCATTATAGAATATAAAAGAAGGTCAGAAAGGAGACCAGGTAAATGCATTTTATATTATCTATGAATACCCAAGTGAAATACAGGTGCATCTAAAAAAATTTGAATATCATGGAAATGTAAATTATTTTCCGTAATTTAATTTAAAAAGTGGAACTTCCATATATTATAGATTTATTACACAGAAAGTGGAATTTTTCAAGCATCTTTTGTTTTAATCTTGGAGGCAATCAGCCTGTGGCACTGCTGAGGAGTTATGGAAGCCCAGGTTGCTTTGATAGCGGCCTTCAGCTCCTCTGTATTGTTGGTTCTGATGTCTCTCGTTTTCCTCTTGACAAGGGTCAGGTCAGGCGAGTTCACTGGTCAATCAAGCACAGTAATACCATGGTCAGCAAACTACTTACTAGTAGTTTTGGTGCTGTGGGCAGGTGCCAAGTCCTGCTGGAAAAGGAAATCAGCATCTCCATAAAGCTTGTCAGCAGATGGGAGCATGAAGTACTCTAAAATCTCCTGGTAGACGGCTGTATTGACTCTCGACTTGAGAAAACACAGTGGACGAACACCAGCAGATGACATAGCACCCCAAATCATCACTGACTGTGGAAACTTCACATTGGACTTCAAGCAACTTGGAATCTGTGCCTCTCCACTCTTCTTCCAGACTCTGGGACCTTGATTTCCAAATAAAATGCAAAATCTACTTTCATCTTCCCCATGATTGTGGTTGTGTGTACTGAATCAGACTGAGAGATTACAGTCTCAGGAAACCTTTGCAGGTGTTTTGAGTTAATTAGCTGATTAGTGCTCTTCTCGGGTTGACATTTCTGTATTAGAAATTCTATATTCTAATATTTTGAGATTCTAGATTTTGATTTCAATGAGCTGTAAGCCATAATCATCATGATTAAAACAAAAAAGGCTTGAAATATTTCAGTTTATGTTTAATTAATCTAAAATATATGAAAGTTCCAATTTTGAATTAAATTATGGAAAAAAGCTTTTCCACAATATTCTATTTTTTTTTAGACGCACCTGTACCTTCATGTTATAAAGAACAATACTTCTATTTGATGTATTTGTAGTCAAGTATATAAAGTGCCCTCCACTTATATTGGCACCCTTGGTAAGAATGAGCAAAGAAGTCTGTGAAAAATTGTCTTTATTGTTTAACCTTTTGATCTTTTGGTAAAAAAAATTCACAAAACTACTCTGCTCTCATGGATATCAAACAATTGCAAACAAAACACAGGTTTATCAAAAAAAAAATCTTTGTTAAATATAGGTGTGCAACAATTATTGGCACCATTTTAGTCAATACTAAAATGCTACCTCCCTTTGCCAAGATAACAGCTCTGAGTCTTCTTCTAATGCCTGATGAGGTTGGAGAATACATGGCAAGGGATCTGAGACCAGTCCTCCATACAGAATCTCTCCAAATCCTTCAATCCTTTCAAGGTCCACGCTGGTGGACTCTCTCCTTCAGTTCACCCCGCAGGTTTTCTATGGGTTTCAAGTCAGTAGACTGGGATGGCCATGGCAGGACCTTGATTGTGTGGATAGTAAACCATTTTTGTGTTGATTTTGATGTACATTTTGTATCATTGTCCTGCTGGAATATCCAACCATGGCCCATTTTAAGCTTTCTGGCAGAGGCAGTCTGGTTTTCATTTAATATCTGCTGATATTTGAGTCCAGGATGCCATGTGTCCTAACAAAATGTCCAGGTCCTCTGGCAGAAAACAGCCCCAAAACATTAAAGAGCCACCACCATATGTAACCATGGGCATAAGGTACTTTTCCATATGGCTACCTCTCTGTGTGTGCCAAAACCACCTCTGGTGTTTATTGCAAAAAACTTTAGTGTTTATGAATACTTTCTTTCACTCAAAATATGACACCCTGCTACAGCCCCTCTCCCTCCTCCTGCTCCCACTATTCACTCACTCATTGCAACAGAGACAGCTCCTGTCTACTTCTCAGACCCCTTTAGTGTTTCTCTCTCCGACCTCATCTAATGACATCATCTACTGACATTTAGTGACTTTCCATTGAAAATTGTTGGCAACAGTGCTCCTGTCACTCACCTGGAATATTCTGATGTTACGGTGAAGACAAAGCAATGCCTGGGAAATGCAAATGTAGTCCAGCATGGCTGGAAAAGTTGGCAAATAAAGATTGGTTGTTGTTTTATTTATTATTTTGGAATTTAAAAAGAAAAAATAAATAATATGTTTGAATGAAATCTCTTGTGAGGGGCACGATGACTTAGTGGTTATTACGTTTGCCTAACACGTCCAGGGTTGGCGGTTCAATTCCTGCCACCGCCCTGTGTGTGTGGAGCTTGCTTGTTCTCCCTGTGCTTCGGGGTTTCCTCCGGGTACTCCGGTTTCCTCCCCAGTCCAAAGACATGCGTTATAGGCTGATTGGCATCTCTAAATTGTTTGTAGTGTTTGAATGTGTGTGTGTGTGTGTTACACTATGCAGGGTGTCATGGTCGCAGGGAGCCTATCCCAGGGGATTCAGGGCACGAGGTGGGTGCCCTGAATCCCCTGGGATAGGCTCCATGCGACCCTGTGTAGGATAAGCGGTACAGAAAATAAATGGATGGATGGACACCTCTTGTATAGTCCTTGAAAACAAAACAAAAAATAGTGCTTCAAAGGTCCTTGAAAGTCCTGGAATTTTATTATAAAGAATCTCTACAAACCCTGATTTCCAGTTGATTGGACTTCTTAATTATTGCCCCAATGGTGCTATTGTGCTATTTTCTTATAGCCACTTCCAATTTTGTGAAGCTCAACAACCTTTTGCCGCACATCACTGTGCATTCCTTGGTCTTACCCATAGTTATGAATGACTAAGGGAATTTGGCCTATGTGTTACTTCATATTTATACCCCTGTGAAACAGGAAGTCATGGTGGAGCAATTTACTGTTCCAAGTCACCCAGGTGTACTAAAAAAATATTAAATGTCAATGGGAATATACTTCAATTATATTTTGAATTCATAGGGGTGCCAATAATTGTTGCACACCTATATTTAACAAAGATTTTTTTTATAAACCTGTTTTGTTTGCAGTTGTTTCATATCCATGAGAGCAGAGTATTTTTGTACATTTTTTTTTACCAAAAAATCGAAAGGTTAAACAATGAAGACAATTTTTCATAGTCTTTTTTGCTCATATTTGCCAAGGGTGCCCGTCACGGATTTCCTCTCATGCTGAGACGTTATTGGTTCTTTCCTAATGTTTCAGCTGTTTTGTATTATCCCTCTTTATTAATAATTTATACAAATATTTTTAGCCTTGTGTATCTTTGTTTGATGCAAAGTATTGAGAGTTTCTGTGTTTTCTCCTGTTTTTGTCCGCATGTTTCTGAGTCTTGTTTTGGTCTAGTATACCCTGTTTTCTGATTGCCTGACCTTTTGCCTATTTATGACCACGTGTTTTGCCTTTCGATTTGGATTTGTCTGCCTGTCTCTTCATAAAGCTTTTACTGCACTTGCATCCATCTCTAAAATCCATTACATGACCATGCCAATATTAGTGGGGCACTGTAAATTAAAAATAAATAGCAATAATAATAATATAATAGAAATGTTGCACCAGGTTCTCCAAAGAGTAAATAACATTTACAGAAACTCTTCACAGGGTCCCCCAGGTGTTGCTGGAGAAAAGGTAAGCTGTATCATATTACCACATACAAGTAATGGACTGTAAATTGGTTAGTGCTCCAGCCAAGTAATTTATGATATACAACTTCTTTTTTGGATAGGGCACTTTATTGCTCAGCAGCTTTAATTAGCACACATAGAAAAATAACCTGGTTCTTGATTCCCACATTCCCACTATCTTCAGGCTATCTTCACACTGTCTTCTTTTGGAATATTACACAGCATATTATTCATTTTCTGAAGCATCAATGGAAAACTGAAGTATTTATTGAACATCTATAATAATGGAGCTTTATATTAACTATTACTGTATTTTTCTTGAACATGACTTCCTTTGATATTGACAGGATCAACTTGGTGGGACCCCCCCCACCCCCAAATCTACTAATTCCCCAAATATATGAAACTGCCTTTGTAATGGGGATCAGCTGGACTATACGCAACCAGGCCTGATTACTGTCAGCCCTGTTCAATCAAATCAACACTTAAATAGAACTTTTTCAACAGCACAAAGATGGTTAAAAGGTGTTACCCAGTAACACACTATACCAAAATTGAAATAAATTTGAGAAAGGATGAGGAAGAAGGTAATTGAAATACATCAGTCTATTTACATCAAATGATGAAATACATCAAAGCTATTTCAAAGGCTCTGGGACTCCAAAGAACCACAGTGAGAGCCATTATCTCCAAATGCAAAAAACAAAAAACGGCACAGTAGTGAACCTTCCCAGAAGTGTCCGACCTTCCAAAATTCTTCCAATAGCATAGTAACTGCTCGTCCGTCAAGTTTCACAGCACTATATATATATATATATATATATATATATATATATATATATATATATATATATATAATATGCACATATGCTAATGAGATGCACATTATTTACATATGTGAATTTGTGTATGCTCATTTTATAATTATGCGTATATCTATGCCTCTCTTAATCCACGTCAGGGAGAAGCTGGTTTACCTGGTCCACCGGGAGCCCCAGGAAAAGAGGGGAAAAGGGTGAGTGAACAGGAGCAAATTACTGCTTAAGTTGTTGAGTAATATGGTTTTGACATTGTGTTTGACGTAACTGACAGCTGATCTTTACCATGAGATCGCTTCTAAATGAGTGTGTTGTAAGAGAATAATTGAGTATAAATGTATGAGCTTGGTCTTAAGGATTCTGAAGCAGTGCTCATATTTTGATAATGAAAACTCAGCTTGAATGGCCAGGGTCAAGAGTGTGAATTATGGCACACATGGTAAAATCCACTAGTGCGCCATTCCAAAGGTGATTTATGGTTAGATGACCAAATGTGGTCAAATGCCTAGAATGAAAAATACATCTCTATCTAGCCTGAAGTATGATATTAACCAGTTTGGATTTCATCAGACAGGATAAATGGTTGCTTTGTAAGTAACAGACACTGTAGTTGATTACTTTATTATCTTGTTTTTGTCTTTATTAGAGCTGCAACAACTAATCGATAAAATCGTTAATAATCGATTATGAAAATCGTTGTCAACGAATCTCATTACCGATTAGTTGGTCTGCATGCGGCACGGGGGAGATTTACTCATTACATTACTCCTCTTCCGAAAACAAACCTTCGGAGAGTAAATACTAAAGTTTTGTCTGAAATGAAGTACTGTACACTATGCACTGTGCACTCTACTGTCTAATGTGTGGACTTTAGAAAGGTAATATCATCTCAAATATATCACTAGTGCGTTTTTACTAACCGGAACTATAAGCCGCTTCTAGGCGACGGCGCATGACGTCATACACACGCTAGCATTAGGATTCCTAATGATTCACGGACAATGACTTTCTTCAGTTTACTTTCTGTCAGCGTTACCTTTTATTCCCAACATGACCTCAGTCATCATCAGATGGAGGCGAAAACATCACGTGACTGAGGAAGAACGTCCTCTAAGGCAGGAAGCATTTTATTTTAAACTCTGCGGAGATCAAACAGTGCTGCACGAGCACAAAAATCTTTATATCCAAAATGCTCCACTGTGTATAAGGGGCAGGGGAAACTGGTGCGACTTGCTTAAAAGGTTTAGTTTAATTCAAGTTAATTGTCATTATATGCTGTATTTGCATGCTTGCAGTGTAAATTCTGTTGTTTATTATAACGGAAGTGATGTGTTAGTAACGAGCCCGCATTGCTCCTCACGCGCAGTGTAGACGCAGTGATACAGAGTGAAGCGCAGTAAGATCTGTAATGTCTAATTAAAACACTATGATCACAAGTAAACACAAGTAAAATAATATTCCTAAAGGCAGTGAGTAACAGAAACCACAAGCTGCAATGAAAGGGAAATTTTATTATTAATTTAGGACTGTAAATTAATTCGCTGCATTTATATAATGCTTATATATATGCTTTTTATTATTTATTCATTTATTTTAGTTTATATTGTATGTAAGTATTTATGCGTTATTTTTTTATGGATGCACAAAAAGCACCGAATTAATTTACAGTCCTAAATTAATAATATAGGTTTATTAGGCATTAGGTTTATCGTATAATATATATATATATATATATATATATATAGTGTATGTGTGTGTGTGTGTATTGGGTTCTTTTCTGTTTTAGTCTGAAGTTTATATTTGTAACGCTCAGTTTGTGGATTTTATTTTAAATAAACAAAAAAGTGTACTGAAAGTTTGCCCCACCCCATCCGATTAATCGGAAAAATAAATAAATAAATAAATAAATAAATAATCGGCCAACCAATCAATTATGAAAGTAATTGTTAGTTGCACCCCTAGTCTTTATATACTGTATTTTTTGTATAAAATGGAGCAATGGGGTGTAATATTGTAAATCTGACAGCATGGTGGTATTTTCAAACACACTTTAGCTTGAAATTGCATTTTTCAGGATGGCCTACTGTCTACAAGACCCTTTCTAGCACAGACATAGAGCCTAAACTGTATTTTTCAGATTGTAACAGGTGTTAACAAACAGCTCAGTTGTGGCTATCAAACTAAAGCAGACATTTAAGGAAACATACAGTAGGCTGTATTAACATGATATTTATATTTATTCATTTATATTTATATAATATGTGGTATGACTCTTTACTAGGTCAAGTCATATTCAAAGTCAGAACTGCAAAAAAATAAAAAAATAAAAAAATTGGGCTCTCAGATTACTCCTTGCACCTGTTATCAGGAAAATGGCAGGAATATTTCTGTCACACCAACACTAGCAAAGGCTCTTATTGTGCCCTATTTTTTCTGGGCCTAAATCCTTCTGTCTTTACCTCGAGTGGGATATGAAAATTTTAAAAAATTGCTACTCTAATGGAGCATACTAGAAGATATTATGAGTAGTACTTAAGTTTGTTTTCTTGTATAATACACAACTTAGCTCTATTTATATTATCTCTTTGATGTCTGCATGGCTTCTTAGTGGCTAAAGAAGTAATAAAGTTTCAGCTATTTCTGGCCACCAAGTCATATGTAGCAAGGGAAGTTGTTGACCAGAACAGTGGTCAAAAACAGCTTGAAGTAATAGCACATTGCTCCTAGGCATGTGTGATATAATGATTTAATTTGACCCTGGATGATCTTATGCTGCCACGATGTCCAGTGTTGTTTACTTATTGATTATATTGTGCTATACAGATGTGGCCTTTAAGAATGCCCATTTTTTCACGCTGTTTCATGCAATTAGTCACGTGCAATCACATGGAATCCTGCAGGCATGGTTCTAAGAATTTAAATTCATTTGTTGTGCTTCACACAATAACCACCAGGCGCATTAGGTTTATCATAAGTTTTGATGAGAAACTTAATATTTTTATGTGAACCATTCGACCAGACATTCCGTTTTTATTGTACCGTGTTCAGCTACAGTATGTTGTTCCATGTGCCACCTGGTGCTTATTGTGTGAAGCACAAGAAATGAATATAAATTAGGATACCGCCTGATCGCACGTGACAAATCACATGAAAAAATGCGCATTCTAAAGACCACATCTGTATTCCAAGAAAAATGGACAACAGAATATTTCTTCTGGGAAATAAATTTTTAAAAACAATTTGTTTAATTTGCTCCCAGCAATTGGCGGTCCTTTGGCACGAAACTTGGACTGTCAATTGAAAGAGAGGGTTAAAACTTTCACGTTTTTTTTATTGCAATCAACGAGGGCACAGATGTTAGTAGTGTGGCTCAGTTTGCTGTTTTTATCAGGAGAGTTGACGAATGTTTGAAAATTACAGAAGAATTTGTGGGACTCGTTCCAATGACAGATACTATCACCGCTAATGACATTTTCACATGCCTGGCCGAGTCCTTGGACCAGCTAGGAGTGAATTGGTCTCATGCAGTTTGTGTGACAACTGATGGAGCCCTGTCGATGTGTGGAAGAATGGTGGGGTTGTGTGCAAACTACAGGAGAAGGTGAAATCATGTGGAGGTAAAGAGTTTTGCGGAATTCATTGTATTATTCACCAGGAAGTGTTATGCAGCAAGTCCAAAAAAAATGGACCGTGTCATGAGTGTGGTGACTAAAAAGGTGTATTTCATTAACCTGAGAGGACTGAACCGCCGTCAGTTTCATGCTTTGCGCAGGATATTAGCCATCGACTACCCTACCACACGGATGTGCAAAGGTTAAGCTGTGGGGGCAAGTGTTTTCATGAATTGCTGAAAAAAATTTGACTCTTCATGAAACATAAGAGGAAAGTGCTGACTGAATTGGATGACCCGGAATGGATTCAGGATCTTACCTTTATGTTAATTATCACTGAACATTTGAACATTCTCAACACCAAACTGCAAGGTTGAGATAAACATTTAAGAGTACTATCACAATGCTCGCACATTTCAACAGAAACTCCCTGTAGGAGACAGCTTTCGGAGAACAATCTTGCACATTTCCCCTCACTGAAAGACACCATCAATGATTGCAACATTGATCGATTCAAACTAAAAATATGAAAATGAATTTCAGGAGCGTTTTCAAATACTGAATGAACTTGAGCCAAAAATCTAACTATTTACATCGTCTCTCTATGGTAACCCCTCTGATGTACCAGTTGATCTACAAACTGAGTTGATTGACTTACAGTGCACTTCTGTGTTAAAAGACAAATTCGCCAATGTTGACTTGCACACATTCTATCAGCATCTTGTTCCACAATTTCCTAAAATAGCAGCCTTTGCAGCCTTTGCTAATTTTTAGGGGTACCTAGGTAAGTATGGTGTTCATGCAGAACATTTCAGGTTTGAGATTTCTCATTTTTTATGGGACAATTTATGAAAATTCTCGTCACTTTGAGATTGTATATCTCTGGTGGGGGGCCAGATACAAACGTGAATTTTTCACAGAAATATGTAATCTATAGTAGCATTCTGAGAATTTGAAATTCCACTGATTACAGAGCATAAGGCTGGAGCTAAACTCTGCAGGACAATGGACCTCGAGGGCCAGATTTGAAGCTACAGCTCAGAAATCAATTTCTGCTTTTTTATCACAGTAGAAACAACACCACAGCTGTTTTATGGCAGTGTTCATTTGTAGAACACCAAACTGAACACTGTAATTCCATATTTGTAATTCCATATGCATTCCAACTGTACACATGTACCAACATGATACAACCCCAATTCCAAAAAAGTTGGGACACTGTGTAAAATGTAAATAAATGTAAATAAAAACAGAATGTAATAATTTGCTAATCTCATAAACATATTTGATTCACAATAGAACATAGAAAACATATCAAATGTTTAAACTGAGTAAATGTACCATTTTAAGAACAAAAAAGAGGTCATTTTGAATTTGATGGCCGCAACAAAAAAAAAGTTGGCATGGGGGCAACAAAAAGGCTGGAAAAGTAAGTGTTATTAAAACAGCTGGAGAAACATTTTGCAACTAATTAGTTTAATTGGCAACAGATCAGTAACATGACTGGGTATAAAAAAGAGTATCTTAGAGAGGCAGACTTTTTCAGAAGTAAAGATGGGATGGAATCTGGATGGAAGCATATGTTGGTCTAAAACCTGCATATACCTTTCAACATTGATGGTGCTGGATGGAAGCGTTATTACAGTTATTACATTTATTATTACATATATTACATTTATTTCTCAAAAAGCATAAAGTAGGATTTTCCTCAGATTCCTACTAGCCATAACTCTGTAAACTGTGGCCTCACAAACTTACAATTTTTACGGCAGAATGTTACCATAAGGGACTTATTTCTGTGATAATTTCTGTACATGTTTGTATCTGATCCCCCACCAGTTACAGTCATGTGAAAAAATAAGTACACCCTATGGAAATTGTAGGCTTTTTTTTTTTTTTTTTTTACATAGTTGGACAAGCGAACATTTGATCATCTTTGAAACAGTGTCTATTAATGAAGTTGATATACTTGAATAAAACCACAAGGGAAATTTGCTTTTTCAATCATTTATATGATTTATATGATTATATCAATATATGATTTTCTTCTGTGGAAAAACTATGTACACCCCTGGCCTCAGAAGCTAGTATTGCCCCCTTTAGCAGAAATAAGTTCTTGTAGGCATTTTGCATAATTGTCCACCAGGCTTGCTGGAATTTGTGACCACTCTTTCATGCAATATTCTTTCAGTTACAAGATGTTTGAGGGTTTTCTTGCATGTACTGCCTGTTTCAAATTCCCCACAACATTTCAATGGGATTCAAATCCAGGCTTTGATTCCATAACCCTCCATTTCTTCTTTTTGAGCCATTCCTTGGTGGATTTGCTAGTGTGCTTAGGATCATTATCCTGTTGAAAGGTCCACTAATGGAGGACAACTCCAACTTTCGGACAGATGGCCTTACATTATTTTCAAGCACTCTTTGATATGATGCAGAATTCATAGTTGAATGTCCAGTCCCTGAGGCAGCGAAGCTACCCCAAACCATAACATTTCCACCACCATGCTTCACACTTGGTATGAGGTGCTTCTCCTGAAAAACTGTCTTTGTTCTGCGCCAATCATGTCTGCTGTTACTGTGGAATCTCTTTCTGATTGTAGACACATTCACTTTTACAACAACAGTTGCAAGACTTACTAGCAGATCCTGTGATGAAATTTTACGGTTCTTGGAGACTTCTTTTCACATCAGACAGTTTGCTCTTGGACTGAATTTGCTGGGATGGCTAGTCCTGGTCAAATTGGCAGTCGTTTTAAATCTGCACCATTTGTAGATTTTTTTCGTCACAGGGTCTGATGGACGTCAGCAAAACTAGAGTCTAGAGTTAACCCAGAGAAAGTTGCTGGTCCTGACAATATACCATTGCTCAGGCAATGTGCTAATTAGTTTGAACATATCCAAACAAACATCTTCAACATCTTTCTGAGCCAAGCATTTGTCCCAGGGCGCTTCAGGATGACCACCTTCATTCTTCCAATTGCTACGTCTGCAAGGCCGCCAAAATTCTGGTTGACCTGTCTCACCCCACTCAAAGAATCTTCATCTTCCTGCCATCTGGAAGAAGGTACCAGAGCATCTATGCCACCACCACCACCAGACTCCACAACAGCTTCTTTCTCTGAGGCAGTCAGAGTACGTAACACACTGCACATCTGCACTGTTATGGGACACTTTTCTCCCACCTCTCACTTGATATTGCTGCTACACTTCTCAGAGTCATTTTACAGACAATTGTTTGGACTGGTTCTCCCATACAATACTGTTCTGTTTTGTATAGTTTATGTGCATTGTCCTGTCTATTTAATGTCCTGTTTATTTATTGTCTTGTGTATATTCTGTATTTTTTCCACTGATATCACAATGTCACATATCTGCAGTTTATGTACTGCAGTGCTACTTATTATTATGTCTCCATGGTTCTGGAGAAATGATATTTCATTCCATTATATACAAGCTACATTGAGGAATGACAATAAAAACCCACTTGATTTGATTTGGGAAGTCTTGGTTTCATAATCAGAATTTCTGAAAGGATCTAGGTGCCCTTCATCCATCATGGTCCTCATGAGTCAAGTGTGGCATCTCCCCCTTGTCTCTGAGTCCCTAAAGACCTCTCAGTAAGGACCTATACAGGATCCTGGTTTGGAATGGTACCATTATAGTAATGGTACCATTACCCTTTCTGCTGTCACTGCGGCAAACGGATGGGATAAGCCCGCCCAGCATGCACTGGTAACTGCATGGTTCTGGAAGGACCTTGTGGCCAAACCCAGCCCTAAGGTTATGTATTTCACTTTGTGAACCAAGCAGTGCTCTGTGAAGGTTAATCAGCAGAACATGTCCAGTACACTCTGTATAGTACCATTTGAGCTGCATGGTGTCTTTTTGTTAATAGAATCAGTTATTCATCTATAAATCATCTGCTGGGCAGTGGTGGCTCAGTGGTTAAAAGCCTTGGGTTACTGATCAGAAGGATAGGAGTTCAAGCTGCCAAGAGTCCACTGCCACGCTACCACTGTAGGGCCCTTGGGCAAGGCCCTTAACCCTCAAATGTTCAGTTGTATAAATGAGATAAATGTAAGTCATTCTGGATAAAGGCATCTGCCAAATGCCATAAATGTAAATGTAAATGCTTAAGCAGAATTAAACCCAGAAGGTGATAGGTCATCACCACAGCCTACGATGGGCTAGAAGCTCAGTTCTACTTTGATGTGACATTTCCCAAAGAGAATTCCATCATCATGGTCACTATGGAGAGGTGAGGTCTGTGTTGCAGCTACCTCTGTCATTGTGTACCTCTCCAGGTTCTACAATGTCAGCACTCCAGTGAACATATCCAGTATTCATAGAATGACAGTTACAGAGATACTGTTGCACAAAGTAGAGGTAAACAAAGATAGAGTACAATTACAAATACAGCTTATAAAAAACATTTTATGAATATTAATAAAATGTAGAAATTTGGCAATGGCTGGAAATGTATCATTTGTGCTGTCTTTTTCGCAGCCAGTTTTGGAAATGTAATGTATTGTGCCATGAACGATATGAATGAAGGTAAGATGTGTCATTATTTGACTCGTAGTTGGTTAAGAAATGCCAGGCCTGTCTCCAATTTTATTTACATAAACTTGCACTAGTAAGGTTCTCTCTTTTAAAAAAAAAGCTGCCATCTAACAGACAAAAGGGTATTTTGGTATCTTTTTCCAGGGGAACCATTAAAGATTCCATGTAAAATCTCCCTCCACGCTTCCCGTTAAGAAATAGTTCAAAGTAGAACCACTTTGGAAATTTATAAACATCTATACATGCTAAACATAAATGTTAAAAAGAACCCTTGAGAAAAACATTTTTTCTAAGAATGTACAGAGTAACATACTATGTTAATTACTGTGGGTGAGGGTTGACTGTTGTGGCTAGGCTTCATCACATGTTGGTTGTGGGCTCATTATGTTTTCTTGCCATTAATTAAAATGTTTCCTGTGTCTAATTGATAGTGCCGATGTGTAACCAGCTATGATAATGGGAGCCATTTTCAAACATATTATCTGCCTTTATTTGCTGTTTCTCTTTCTTTCATTTTTTCTTTCTCACAGGGTCGCAGAGGATATTCAGGGGGGCCTGGTATTCCGGGACCACCGGTAAGAACCGCAACTGCCTTTTTATCAGTTCTATGACAGCAAGTTTGATTGTTTGATTTTAGCGCCTAGTTTACTTGGTTCCAGAATGCCAGAGTGGTTTCATTCTGCATTTTCCAATTAATGACCATTAACTCACATGTGCTGCCTATAAAAGCTCCTGCTATGTCATGCTCATGCGCTTTACCATTGTCATCTTGTCAAAAAAATAAGAAAGCGGGTTCACAATGCTGAGTACTGTGCTCTAATTCTTTGATTTTTACTAACCTTGTTATTGTTGAAATCTGCACCATTTGAGAGAGTGCATTAAGGCACATTGACTGTACTGCTGAACAAGATGCATAGTCTAATGTTTAAGTTGGTGTGTAGCAATGTGGGTGCCGCAGACACAGAGTAACTAATCTTAAACTCTTAAGTAAGACCATAAAGTCATAGCTTCTTTGAGTTGTTGAAACCTTGTTCAATTTTCCAATGATTGTGAAATTTATGACAGCATGGCAAATTGTTTGTTCAGCCAAGCCCTGGTGGAGTTGGATGATGGATCTGATCAATGCCCAAATTGCTTGGGAAGTTTGTTGATCATCTACAATAGGTGCATAGAGAACCCTGCCCTAACTGCAGTGCTTTACAGGCTATGAGCATACTACTGTCTAGTCATCACCCTCCTCTGGCTCTGCGTAGCCATAGTGAGAAGTGAAACGAAGAAGTGAAGTGAACAGCAGATATAGCTGCAGAGCTGTCTTTTGAAGACAGAGGAACTACAGCAGGAAGAATATTCTGCTGACAGTGATTTAAAAAGGAGAGAGTGACTTTACTGCATTGGAAGATTTGATGAGATAACCTAGGATCTTGGTCAAATACGAGACCTAATAGCAGAAACGCAACAGCACATTAAAGGACAGAGCTTGCAGGATTCATTTTCTGAACTTGAGACCCAATTCACTAAAGAGTGCTTGTAGTTAACATTGAAGCAAAGATCAAATTGAAAAACAGAAGCACAGCAGTGCAGTAGCACTGAATGCACTACAGGGTGTTGTTAAGGCTGCCCTGGCAAAATTAAAGTTGGTTGCTCATCCAATATGGCTGGACAATTTCATTAACCATGTTTAAAAACATCTATTACTATTCCAAATGTACCAATTTCATTGAAGAGCTCTTATGCATGTTTAAGTGCATTGAAGTTGTGACTTAATAAAAGAGCAGGCACATCTAAGCTGGCTAAGGCAGAGAGACCTTTTGGCTAAGGCAGTGACTAAGGTAGAGAGACTTTTTGCCTCATTTGTATTATAGGATGAAGGCAGGATGGTACAGCCTGAATATAGGAGATCTGATGTGCTGGTTCTTAAAGAATAAGAAACACTGGTGAGTTGTAACGCAAATACAGTGATTACTTGCTACTGGCCCTTGAGGAAATAAGCCTGCAGCAATCCTAATAACAATCACATTCATTATCTCAACCCAACAGGAAGTGTTGTGTAGGAGTACAGTTAGGTTCATAAGTAGAGATCGACCAATAATCGGTTTTACGATTTATTTATTTTAGTATTTTTCCATAATCGGATATCGGTTTTGTAATATCTTGTGGACATTTTGAGAATTGCACTTTATTTAACATAGCAGCCATTAATGCACAGGTTACATGTGTTACATAAATGCTTGATATGTAGTTTAAGCAGCTTGGCACTAAGAATTATAGACAAACTTTTTTTATCGGTTATAAAAAATCTACATTGGTTGATCTCTATTCGTAAGTATTTGGACAGTGACATTTTTTGTCATTTTGCCTCTGTACACTAATGGATTTGAAATGAAGCAATCAAGATGTGATTGAAGTTTATTAATAATTCAGTTGGTTTAACAAAAATATTGCATTAACTATTTAGGAATTACAGCCATTTTTAGGAGTTTTAGGAGTCCTTCCATTTTCACAGGATTAAAAGAAATTGGACAAACTAACAATCATAAATGTTATGATTATTTTTAATTCTTGGATACAAATCCTTTCCAGTCAATGACTGCTTGAAGTCTGGAACCCATGGACATCACCAAATGCTGAGTTTACTCCCTTGAGATGCTTTGCCAGGCCATTACTGCAGCCTCCTTCAGTTGATGCTTGTTTATGGGTCTTTCTGCCATCAGAAGAAGGAGGCAATGGTCTTTTTTGGAGAGCAGTGTCTTTCTTGCAACCCTGTTATGCACATCATTGTTCAGTGTTCACCTGATGATGAACATTAGCATTAGCCACTGTGAGAATGGCCTTTAATTGCCTGGGATCTCGCAGTGCTCTTGGGGTGATCTTTGTTGGTTGACCACTCCTGGGAAGGGTAACACTGGTCGATAGAAGATATAACAGACATAATTTTGTTTTGAAAAGTGTTGTATTTACAGTCCCCTCTGAAAGTATTGGAGCTGCAGTTTTTTTTTTTGTTTGTTTGTTTATACTATACATTTGGATTTGAGATTTTAAAAAACAAAATGAAAATGAGACAGTAGATAAGAATTTCAGCTTTCATTTCGTGATATTACATCTAGAACATGGCACCTTTTGTGGCAGACCACAAATTTTTAGGTGAGCAAAAGCATAGGAACAGATAGTCTTACAGTAAATAACACTTACTGTAAGTTTTGGTTGCATATCCCTTGCATGCATCAAGCCGGCAACCCACTGACATCACCACACTGTTGCATTCTTCTTTTGTGATGCTTTTCAAGCCTTGTACCTTCTTTCAGTTGTGGTTTGTTTTCGTGGGTTTCTCCTTCAGTCTCCTCTTCAGGAGGTGAAATGCATGCAAAACTGAGCTATGGTCTTTTGATTGATTTGGCCAATCTAAAACATTCCACCTTTTCCCCTGATGAAGTCCATTGTTGAGTTGCAATGTGTTTTGGGCCATTGTCTTGTTGCATGATGATCCCAACTAAATTGGATGCATTTCTCTGTAAATTGACAGACAAAATATTTCTATAGACTTCTGAATTCATTCTGCTGCTAACACCATGAGTTACATCATCAATAAAAATTAGTGAGCCCGTTCCAGAAGCAGCCATGCAAGCCCAAGCCATGACACCATGGATTCACAGACAAGTTTCTATGTTTTAGATAATGAGCAGATCCTATCTTCCTCCAGACTTTGGTAGAGTTTAATCTTGGTTCCAGAACTTTCGTGGCTCATCTCTATATTTCTTTGTGAATTCCAATCTGGCCTGGTGATTCTTATTGCTGGTGAATGGTTTAAGTCATATAGCAAAAATAAAGAATCTGCTTTGCTGTTCCAATACTTTTGGAGGGGTGGTATACTCTTTTGAATTTATGCATAAAACAAAGTATTATCATTTAAGAACAATAAATAATATACTTATGTAAACTTTAAAATATATAACTTATCAATCAACAACAAAACTTCCAAACTTCAATTAGGACACTGCTCCTCACCAGGCTTGGGGATTAAAGGAATACATGTAATGACGTTACGCAATCAGGATACAAAAAACTGGTAACTGTAATCTATTACAGTTACGTCCAAAAACATTGTAATCAGATTACAGGTACATTTTGTAAAAAATGGGAATACTATCAGGATTACATTTTTTTTCATTTAAAACCAAAGAAATAAATCTTTTGACATAACACAGTATAGACAGCTGCTTGATTACAGTTCTGGTTCTCTCTTATCAGTCGTGGCTCACATGAGCAACCTCCTTGTGCATGCGCAAATAAGTTTTGCGCAAAGTTAATTTGGTAGAAATTAACACAAATTGTTCTCTGAAATGTTTTTTTTACGGTGATCATACATCCCCTTTTTCCCGGACATGTCCTCTGTTGAACCTTAAAGTGTCCGGCCGGGATTTCTAAATTTGAGAATATGTCAGGCATTTGGCTTTAGTTTCATTATGATGTGTTTATGGTCTAATACTGCAACACGTGTACACATATTTGCATTGCTCTAACTCCTCTCTGTAATTCCTGCCTTCTGGCACACCAATTGGTCGAGTATAAAAGGCTTGCAGCAACTATAATTCCTACCTGTCAACCATTAGCCTACTCTCAGCGAATGTGTGAAGATGAAGCACTGTTGTGTACAACATCAAACAATTGCTTGACAATAGCAGCAAATGACAGCTGTCCTGAGTCAAAACAATGACCATGGCCATATAAGGTCATTTTTAATTTCATCTTATCATATTGCTTTTTATTACATGGTCATTCAAAATGTCAAACATGGGCAGACTGAAACCAATTTAAATTTATATATATTAGAGATGCATTGATGTATTGGCCATTAAAGGCAATTTTTCTCGATAATGGCTGATAGTTTAAAAACATCCGATGATCAAGGCCGATTATATCCTGTCATTCAAAAGAGGGTGGGAAAACACATCGATTTTGTGCTGTGTAAAGATGATGTCTCTTGTGTGGAATGATGACAGAACTGCTGTTTGTAAGCTCTGCACTGGTAAAATTTTACACCGGACGCTACAGCAGTGAAGCAGTTTCGGCAACGAGCCTAATGTATTTTTTTATTATTATTAATTTAATAGAAGGCATAAAAGGCCAAACTATTGGTATCGGCCGATATCACTCAATAACCGGTTATCAGTATCGGCTGAGAAATTTAGTATCAGTGCATCTCTTTATATATATATATATATATATATATATATATATATATATATATATATATATATATATATATATATAATTGTAATGCTAATAGTGTGTCTTATTCAGCGTATTTAAGTCTGCATTCATAGTAACACTGTTTTGAACATTATTACTATTTTGAACACTAATTACTATTTTGAACACTATTATTTATTCATTTACTTTATTAAAACAAATCCAAACGTGTTTTTAAGCTCTAAATAAAAGTATTTTAGATCATATAGCTTTTCTCTTGACTTTATTTACATATGTGGCCTTGAAGTAATCCACAAATAATCAGATTATATTAATTTCATATTGTGATACTTGGATTACGTTACTGATTACATTTTTTTATGAAGTAAACTGTAACTGTAATGGAATACATTTGAAAGTAACCCTCCCAGCCCTGCTCCTCAGCCACTTATAACAGTGACTATAACTATATACTACAGTATATTATAACAAGAATAATCAATCAAAGCAAGACTACACTTCTGTAGACCGCAATTAAAACATTCACACACGCATATGTGTATATCACACACATACAAACCAAATTATGGTGTTGTAGACACTTGTTATTGTTAACAACTCTTGAAAACTCACAAATGAAGCCCAGAAGACTTGGATAAAGCTTCAGCAGGATACTTTACATTTACATTACATTTATTCACTTAGCAGACACTTTTATCCAAAGCAATTTACAAATGAGAAAAATACAAGCAAAGCGATATATCAAGCAGAGAACAATACAAGTAGTGCTACCATACAAGATCCATTAATTGAGTTCCAGAAGAAGCAAAGTGCACAGAGTTGAGGTGTAAGTGCAATTTTTTTTTTAATGAATTGGTTAGGTGTTCACGGAAGAGGTGGGTCTTTAGCTGTTTTTTGAAGATGGTGAGAGATTCTGCGGTCCGGATTGAGGTTGGAAGTTCATTCCACTACTGAGGAACAGTTAGTGTGAAGGTTCTGGAAAGGGACCTTGCGCCACGCTGAGTGGGAACTACTAAACGTCGGTCACTAATCGATCGCAGATTGCGTGAGGGAACGTAAGCCCTCAGGAGAGAGTTGAGGTAGGAGGGTGCTGTACCAGACAAGGTCTTGTAGGTGAGCATCAAGGCCTTGAATTTGATGCGGGCAGCTACAGGAAGCCAGTGGAGGGAGATGAAGAGGGGTGTGACATGGGTTCTCTTGGGCTGGTTGAAGACAAGGCGTGCTGCAGCATTCTGAATCATCTGAAGGGGTTTGATGGAGCTGGCTGGGAGGCCCGAAAGTAGTGAGTTGCAGTAGTCCAGTTTTGAGATAACAAGAGCCTGGACTAGTATCTGTGTAGCCTGTTCGGTGAGGTAGGGTCGGATTTTCTTGATGTTGTACAGGATGAACCTACAGGACCGTGCAGTTATTGAGATGTGGTCTGTAAATGTCAAGATGTCATCAAAATCACCCCAAGATTCCTGGCCGTCCTGGTTGGCTTGAGTGTGTTTGAGCTGAGCTGTACAGTAAGGTTGTGGTTGATTGAGGGACAGGCTGGGATGACGAGAAGCTCAGATTTTGCCAGGTTAAGCTTAAGATGGTGTTCCCTTATCCAGACCGAGATGTCCGACAGGCAAGCAGAGATGCGTGCAGAGACGGATCTATCGTCAGGCTGGAAGGACAAATAGAGCCGGGTGTCATCAGCATAGCAATGATATGAGAAGCCATGAGACTCAAATCACCTGCCCTAGAGATGTAGTGTAGATAGAAAAGAGGAGTGGACCCAGAACTGACCCCTGTGGAACGCCAGTTGTGAGTTGCTGAGTTTCAGAAATACATCCCCTCGATGATACCTTGAAGGATCTGTCAGAGAGATAGGATTCCACCCAGTGCAGAACCGTTCCAGTGATGCCCAGGCTGGAAAGAGTTGACAGGAGGATCTGATGGTTCACAGTGCCGAAAGCAGCAGAGAGGTCAAGTAGGACGAGGACAGATGATCTAGAGGTTGCTCTTGCTAGTTGTAAGGCTTCAGTGATAAAGCAGAGCAGTCTCCGTGGAGTGATTGCTCTTGAAGCCAGACTGTTTGGTGTCCAGGAGGTTGTTCTGTGTGAGAAAATTGGAGAGTTGTAAAAAAAAAAACGGCTCTTTCAAGAGTTTTGGAAAGAAAAGGGATGAGGGAAACAGGTCTGTAGTTGTCAACTACAGCAGGGTTAAGTGATGGTTTTTTAAGCAGTGGGGTAACCCGGGCCTGCTTAAATGAGGTAGGGTATGTGCCAGTAGAGAGGGATGTGTTAAAGAGGTGTACTTTATTGTAGAACATCAGTAGCATCAGTCTACAGGTCAGAATGTGCTGTCTTGCGCTGCAGCCATCAAGTCTAAAGCAATGAGCTATACATTGTAGTTTTATAGATATTTTAGGGGGCAGTCCTTCCACATGAAGACAAAGCATTCAGCTGATGACTGTAAACAAAGTATGCAAAGGAAGTAAGCAATTGTAGGAACCCTCCCCAAATCCTGGAGTTTCACCAGCCCTTAATCCAATAAGCATAACTGTCACGATATGGAGGCGCAGACATAAGCAAATGCAGGTATGGCAGTTTAATAAAACAACAAGTCCAAAAGATAAGGCAGAAGTCTATAATCATGAACAGGCAGAGGTCAGGCGATTAGTAGTTAGAAAGTAATTATACTCCTATCTGTGCAAATTAATATCAGCTCGGTTAGTAAAATGATGGTCTGTTAAAAGGCTTTTCGTTACCAAGATGTCACACAAGAAACCTCTCATGATGAGTAAAAGCAAAGAGCTAGTCCCAAGACCTTTACAACCTTAATGTTGCGAAACATATTGATGGAATCGGATGCAGATGTATTTCAAAACTTCAGAATCTTCCAGTAAGCACCATTGGGTCCATTATCCGCAGGTAGAAGCGACATCACTCTGTCGTCCACCGGCCACGCACAGAAGAACTCCTCACAAGATTTCTGACCAGATAGTTAGAAGAATAATCAGAAGAGTAGCCCAGGTGCCAAGGACCACTTGGAATGAGCTCCAGAAAAACTTGGAGGCAGCAGGTGCCATCGTCACAGAGGAAACTATAGGCAATGCACTCCACCACCATGGCCTCTATGCACACTCACCCCACAATACTCCATTATTAAAGAAAAGGCATGTCGAAGCTTGTTTAAAGTTTGCTACAACTCATTTGGACAAGCCTATGAAATATTGG
The DNA here is from genome assembly GCF_023375685.1 of Ictalurus furcatus. Taxonomy (NCBI): domain Eukaryota; kingdom Metazoa; phylum Chordata; class Actinopteri; order Siluriformes; family Ictaluridae; genus Ictalurus; species Ictalurus furcatus. The sequence goes on from NC_071283.1 coordinate 6,430,889, forward strand.
GAGAGTGTAGTGTGGTCAGATGAGAGCAAAATTGAACTTTTTGGCTGTCATACTACACACAATGTTTGGAGAAGAAATGCCACTGCACATCACCCTAAAAACACCATACCACCAATGAAGTTGGAAGTGGACGCATCATGGTGTGGGGCTGTTTTTCCATCGCATAGTACTGGCAGACGTCATATAATTGAAGGAACAAATGAATGGAGCCCTTTACCGGAAGATTCCTGAGAAGAATCTACTGCCATCCACCAGGATGATGAAGATGAGACGTGGGTGGACCTTCCAGCAGGACAGTGAACCAAAACATACAGCAAAGGAAACTCAATTGGTTTAAGAGAAAAAAAAATCAAGGTGTTAGAATGGCCCAGTCAATCACCTGACTTGAATCCAATTGAACAAGATTTAAAGACAATATGTTTAGAATAATAGGCCAAAATCACACCTGAATACTGCAGCCCATTAATTTCTTCATACAGGAAGCATCTTGAAGCTGTCATTACAAACAAAGGCATCTCCACTAAATATTAAATAAATGTCAGTTAGCGTGTTCAATACTTTTTTCCTGTGTCATTCCACTTTATTACACACAACTTCGTTTATGGACTTTAATGTTTGGATTTCTTCATATGTGTGGATTTCTTGAATTAATACCAAAGTCTGGTGAAAATGTCATGTGAATAGCCACATCTTTACTGAAAAAAATATTGATGCATTCAAAACTTATTTCCTCCACTCTATGCAGTCATTATTACTTACCGAAAGTGGTCCAAGGAAGAACAAATTGTGAACTGGCAACAGGATCTTGGGTGCCCAAGGCTCAATGATGTATGTGGGGAGCGAAGGCTAGACCTTACATATACACATCACGTTCCGGCATTTTTGCCAAAAATGTCTGGAAAATGGCATTATTCTGGCCCCATAGACAATAATGAGAAATTTTAGACCCCCTAACTCCCACGCTCTCGGTGACCCAGAGTAGAATGATGTGTCCACGTGTTCAGCTTGGTCCAGAGAATCAGGAAATCCCATATGGAAATTGATCCCACATGAATGTTACGTGGAATTTCATCAGGATTCGCAATACACACTAATGTTAAATGAGTCTAGATTAGTAAAAAGGCAAACAGAGACACTGTTTAGATCACCATAGGAAATCTTCAGCACCTTACTAGTCCCAAATTAGTTATGCTTCAACAAATTGTAGGGATTTTAGCCAGCGGTGGGCGGAGCACAGACACACAGGAGGCTGTTTCAGTGTTATGGGAGATTTATTTAAGACAATCGGTGAGCGGGGGTGCGTGTGTGGGTGCGTATGTGTGGGTTGAAGGGCGATTGGGCGGTGAGGGTCTCAGCCGTCGGCGGATACACCAAGGGGGCGGGGCGGAGCCGTCACTCGCGTCGGAGTCACCTGAAACCCGAAAAAACACACAACAGCGATTAGCAGACAGGCACGCGTCGGCAAAACTGCAAAAAACACGCCAGACATTTGCGCACATGCTCGGAGATACTTCTCTCTTTCTGCGAGTGGAATATCGCCCTTTTATACTCTCCCCTCGCTTGCTGGATGGTGGAATTCTTCCGCATGGTGTACCATTCACGAGCCGTGGGTGTGTTGGCGGCCCTGCCCCGCCGCCGCGTGCTCTCTGGCCGTCCAAAACATTTGGTGGCGCTGAAGCGGAACTGTCTCTTCTATGCCACTGCGGCAGTCGTGCGAGGAGCGATCTTTGTTTCCTGTGCGCCGGCTACCTGCCTGGCACCACAAAATGCATGCACACATGTTGCATGTTGGCGTCAAATTATGCACAGGCAAGCACCACTCACATTTTCCTCAGAAACTGTAAATAAATTCAAGTTGTTAATTTTATTCGGGAACCCAAAATTTCTAAACAATACTCCTCCAAGGGCTTTCATGCTACATGCTGCAAATTCACCATAGACCTTTAGCCTGTTCTGACTTAGTGTGCTATGACTTTTATAATGGAAGTACAGTTCTCCGTTATCGAAGCTCAAAGTGGCCAAAATTCCCATTGACTTTAACTGTTAGAACTCCTTGAATGTTTAAGCTACTTCCACCAGACTCAGCACAGTCCTAGCTCGGAATGTTCATGTTTCAAACTCCAACTGTCAAAACTCACACACACCTGTGTGTGCAAGGCCTGAAGCCTCTCTTCTCTCCCTCTCACTTTGTACCTGTAACAGACTCTCACTTCATCTATCTCTCATCAATGCCACACAATCCTCACAGTGGTAACCATTGATTTTAGTTTCTGCTTATAGGTAGGAAACATGCGAACAAGACATTGATCAAAGTGTTCAAAGCTGCATGGGGGATAGAGCAGTAGGCATCTCTTTAAAACAGTATAGCAGTGGTCCAGAATTTTTTTTAACCTGAAGGGACACTTCATATACTGTTTGTATTTAGATGACTGAGATTTGCTTTATTAATGACCCTAATTATAATAACAAAAAGTGCCCCTGGGTTATTCTGCCTCTATACAGTTAATTTGGTTGCTCAGGTTTTTAAGTGCCTTCCTTACATGGGTTTGAGGTGGCATGTAAATATTTACCAGAAACATTTACAATTGATGAAAAATGCTACAAGGAAGACAAATTTTCTTACCTTCATATTCCACCATCACTGGCACTAAAGACTTAGTCACAGGCTATAACTGGGCATATTGCTCACAAAGGTTTATCTGCCTCAAGAAAAGTATTAATGAAATCCTGGAAATGCATATTTCTGTCCTCAATATCAACCCTCTGCAATTTAATATTTAATAAAGATGAGTGTTGGTAAATGTTATCGATTTTTACATACAAGTGTTGGGACTTTGTATTTTTCTACTATGAAAAAAATGTTGATCATGCAGAATTAAGCAATATAGATATTTAACAGTTTTTTTTTTCTCAAAAATGCAGGGACCCCCTGGATCATCTGAAGGCAGAGGCATCAAGGTAAGCTTTGGTTAATTAACATTTAAGCAGATTTCTTCAACTATGGGCTGCATGGTGTGTCACAGGTCTTCTCATGAGATCCATTTTCTTCTCTCATAATGAAGTTAATATTAATTGACTGTTTTGAAACTTTTTGCATAGGATTTTCTTGTTAACAATGACAAAGAAAAAAAAGGATTGCTGAATCAGGGAGAAAAATGCTTTATACTTTATTTATTATGGGTATATATATATATATATATATATATATATATATATATATATATATATATATATATATATATATAATAATATGTATATATAATAATAATATGTATATAATGTTTCTGAGCTGACAAAGCATATGTCATGCACCAGCTGAGACACATCAAGCATTATAGGACCCCTATTCAGACTGTGTCACAGGTAGTTAATCAAGGGCGAGAACGACTATGCAAAAGAGAGTGTGAGTCAGAAAAATGGATTCAGGACTGTTATTTAATCTTGCTGAACAGGTAAGGCTTATATTTATCTAATTTGGTGGGAAGATAGTGAATGATAGCTGATATTTGAATTTGTCCTTATTGTAGAACTTGTATCTTTACTCAGCTGTGAATTAAGCTAGTGAACTCTTGATAGCTGACTAGTGACTAACAGGTGTTTGTGTGTAAATTTATATTTTTGTGTTTTAAACTTGGTTAAGTCAAGCTAGTGAGTTATCTGGTGTGACTGTTTTCCCTCATGTGAATATATATTGTTCTCAGTTTTAGCTAGCATGCTACCTACCTGGCTTTTTGACAGGTTAGGTAATAAAATACACACATTGGGCAATACACATTCACACTCTGGAAGCGACCAAGCATTTTTTCCCTATATGCTCTATTTTAGATAGCTAGCTAAAGTTGGTGCCCATTGTCATCGGATATGCACAGAGCTGTCTCCAATGCAAATAGACATGAGCCTACATAGCAGCAGAGCAACAGCAACATTTTTTTAATTTGGTACTGAATGAAGTCTTTTTTTTAAATGAACAGGAAATGTAGTCTCTTACTTATATAACCCATACTTTAATGTGTATTATTAACTAAGCCTTGTCCCTACAATGCTGCATCTGAGAGTGTTTCTTTTTGAGGAGACAGGGTCAGGGGAAATAATAATATAATTAATCTCTGACAACCAGTGTTGTACCTTAGACTGAAGACCGTACACTGTTCTACTTCATCCCTCCTAAAAGCCAGGGGCAGTGTTTAAATACCTGGATACCTTCTTGGTTGTATGTGAAAATCCCAGCAGATCAGCAGTTTTTGAAATACTCAAACCAGCCCTCTGTGAGTTTTCTTTTTCTTTTTTTTTTTTTTTAAGAAATCTTGTGCTTGTTATCTGTGAGGACTTTGCTGACTTTGCTGATGGATGGAATGCCTTGGCACCTTCCTCCTTGGCAATATCTGTTTTTGCAATTAGATGGAATGATCTGGCACCATTGGCTATCTGTAAACTATTGGTACAGCTTCTCAGAGGGAAGAGCAGGCCAAGACTGCTACACAACATTCCAAGAAACATTTTGAATGTAAGAGCCCCCAGCACATGACCTTGTACACTCTCGTGGAAATGCAAATGTTGTGCACTCCATCATATGTATTCAGTGCACTGTACAGTACCTCAAGTAATAACATTTCTTCAGGAAATGCTAGCTAAGGGAACGTCACCATCTATATTGAAAGTTTATATAGCAACAAGGGCTGAGTGATATATCAATATAATATCAATATCATGATAAATGGTTACACAATAAACTTTTCTGAGATATCATTTGTGTGGTGATGTATTTGTAAAGTTTTTAATAAATACTAATGAAATAATACTGAACATGGATGCCTTTGATAACATGAATGTTTTTAAACTTAACCTTCTTTGTCTTTGTAGACATAATTGTGACTATATCAACGTGCAATATTGTTGATGAAAAAAGATGAGGCTAAAATTTAGTTTAAAAAAGAAAAACTTTACCAAAATGTCTCTATTTTCATCAACAAAAAAATAGAGGAGACAAAATATTATAGACTGTTTTTTTTTTTTTCACCCAAAAGCAAGCCCTGCACATAATTGCCAGTTCCGCATATAAGTGTAGCAGGGATATGCTGCGTGTGGTTGTGCAATGTTGAGTTTCCTGATTGGCCATAATACCTACAGGCTGCAACCAATGGGAACGCTTCTCTATCAGCGCGTGTCCTTGGGTAAGTTAACGGGAGTCTTAACAGAGCCAAAAACCCGAACAGAAACAGTTAATTTAACAGATGCAATACGAGAAACTTTTATATGGATAAAGCTGCATACACATACCTGAAATGATCCAGGTTTAATCTATTTTGAATGCCCTTATGATTTATTTTCACTATCATAGTTTGCTAAGTATTATATCTACAGTTGCGTTAGCCTACATGTTTATTAGAAATAGAAACTTGGTAAGTAGTTACATAGAGAGATCTGTAAAATATTTTAGCTGTTAGCTATGCAGATTCTCATATCAAGGACATTTGAAACAGGACTAAGACTAAAACTAAATTTAAAAAATTGCTGACAAAATTAACACTATCTGGTACTGACCTTGTCATCAACTAAAGAGGCTAAGGAGTGTGAATCTGAAAGCGCGGCATCAAACAAGATGGCGGATATAACAGATGTGCTAGAAGAGCTAGCAGAGTCACTCTTGACTCTGGGACATGCCGACCTCCACTGACATGACTACCTCTAACAGACGAGAATTTATTAAACTATTCTACAACATAGAAACTAGTCGAACATAAACACACATATGCACGCACACATACACACACATGCAAGCATGGGGAAAATGGTTTTAACAGGAGTGGATGAAGTTCTGAGTTTATAACACAGTATGTCATTTCACAGACCATGACCTGAATGAACCATCACTTATTACATTCAATTAACTTCTTTAGAAGGGCCTTAAACTTAATATTATATGCACCAGATTAGCTAGTTTCTGGAGGTACTGCACTTGCCTGTTAAGGGGATTTCCTCGTTACATCATGGTGTTGAGGGGATTCCCGCAATGGTTATTCGTTCGTCTGGTTGGAATTTGAGTGGCGTTTTGGAAGACCAACTGGAATGAAACAGCGTCTAGTATGAGGAGAGTTTGGAGAGCTAGCAGTGAGAGGTTAGAAAGCTGGCAGGCTCTAGGCTGGGTCTCCGAGCAGATGTTGAATGGAGACTTTGCTGCAACCACTGTCCCTCTGATGAGGTGAGATGAGTTGAGTTGCATGAACCAAGAGTGGAAGAAAGAGGGGAAGAGAGCAGAGGGTTGGATTTTAACTCTCTCTGGCTAATCCCACCCCCTAAGGGTTCCAACTAACCAGATTGTCGTAGGGCAGGGTATAATCCATATGCTCTGCCCATGATGTTTAATCAGTTCATTGTCTCTGCAGTTGGGTGGTTCCACACTTTTTCATGATGTGTGGATTAAACTTTGTCCAAAATTCTAAAACATTCGACCTGAATTTCCTTACACTCATCATTCAGGAAATCACTCAACGAACACTCACATACAACACAGGTGTGATGACAGGCCGGCGGCCGGCACACAAAAGCGGAAAAACACTCCTCCCGCGACTGCCGCCAGGGTGCTGAAAGGACAGCTCCACTAATGTTTTGGACTAATGACCAGTGCGGCAGCTCTCCACCATCCAAGAGCATATAAAAGGGCCTACCTCCTCTAACAAAGAGCGAAACGGGCTCCGAAATCATGCTAACCCTATGTTTTCTATTTTTCACAGAAGATACGGAAACAGCAGAAGACTTCGCTCCCTGTCTGCCTCCCCAGAGCTCCGTGACCTCCAAACAGGACCTCAACTTCTCTGGGAGACCCCATCACGCCCTCTACAACCCTGAGGATGACACCAATCCCCAAGCACCTCACCCCACCACACCTTTTTCTCACCTACACACCCACACTGCTGAATAAAACTCTCCACATTCTGCACCTAAGTGGCCTCCTGTGTGTCTGTGCTGAAATCATCGCAGTCTAAGCTCGCTACACTGGTGGAGAATGCGGGCCTGAGCACAGACCCGCCCACCCAGAAACAAATGGATCCCATGCTGCAGCAATTATTGGAGACGAGCAGAAGGTAGTGACACAACAGCTCGCCCAGAGCCTACAGGTCACAACCAGAGAACTCCTGGCACAAAGGACCATGGCCCCTGCTGCCGCCACCCCTCTCCCCGACCCCGAACGAGAAGCCCAGCAGCTTCTGCTCCGCCTGACCCAGGAGGAGGACATCGAGGCCTATTTGGAGGCCTTCGGACGGATTGCCCTCCATGAAGACTGGGGCAGCAAGGAGTGGCCCCGCATCTTCGGGCCACTACTCTCAGGGGAAGCCCGCACAGCTTACTACGCGCTCTCACCTGAAGAAGCTGCCGACTATGTAAATGTAAAAAGGGAGATTCTGGCACGATGTGGGCGAACACCCAACCAAGCGGCGGCAGAGTTCCACCAGTGGAGCTACCAGCCCAGAGCCAATCCCCATGGACAGATAGATGCCCTCCTGTGCATCACCAAGAGGTGGCTCCAGCCAGACCAAAACACCGCCACCGAGGTTGCAGAGAGGGTAGCCATGGACCGGATCATAAGAACTCTGCCGCCCGCAGAATGCCAGGCCGTAGGAATGCAGGCTCCCAACAACCGCAAAGAAATGATAACTGCCCTAGAATGAGCCTTGGCCACCCTGGAACTCGGCAGGGAAGGATAACGAGCACTCAGTCCTTCTAGAAGTCTTCCATCTCGCTGTCCGGAATGGAACTACACGAACTATGGAACTATGGAGAGGGGGAATGGCCGAAGCCATCCCAGCTACGGAACACCCCGGGACGAGGCCATGCTGACAGAGGCGGACCCAGAAATCCTGCGAAAAGCCCAGAAACCCTGGCTGGCAGGGTGTGTCCTCCACACACCTAACCCACCCAAAACACCCACCCTGACTGTATGGGTAAAGGGACACCCAGTCACAGCCTTCTTAGACTCAGGTAGCAGGGTGACATTGGTCCGACTGAGGACCGTCAGGAAAGGAACCATTATGGTGACGTGTATATGGAGATGCATGTGAAGTCCCCACGGCTGAGGTACACATTCAAGGCAAAACAGGCACCTGGCCACTGCTAGTGGCCGTCATTCCAGACCTTCCAATGCCGCTACTCCTGGGAAGAGACTGGCTAGGGTTCCCAACCGGCCCAGCTCCCACGACCAAGAGGGCTCCACTGATCCGGCAGGCCTACCTGGCTCAGGACGAGGGGAACGCCATGGCAGAAGGTAAGCCACATACATGTACTAACCCAAGGCCTTCTGTACTCCAGCAGGTGAAACAACAGGGGAACTTTGGGCGGAAAGAAGATGACTGTCTGAAACATTGCTGGGCACAGGTGTGACAGATCGAGGGGGTCGACCAGAATCCGGACCAAGGACTCCCCACAGCCTACTTTCTGGTCAGGGGGGGTCTGCTCTATTACAGGACCAACCACAGAGGAAAAACTGGTGACCTCCTGATGGCCCCCAAAACAAGGACCCGGTTACTGATGCACCTGGCCCATGCCCTTCCACTCGGGGGCCACCTGGGGGCACGAAACACACTGGAGGAACTGAAGGACCGCGTTTTCTGGCCTGGAATGGGCACAGAGGTCCAAGGCTTCTGTCAGCAGTGCCCCCAGTGCCAACGCACCACTCCAAGGAAGCCCCCACCAGCACCCCTCATCCCTCTTCCCATCATAGGCGTACCCTTCGAGAGGATTGGCATGGACCTCGTAGGGCCGCTCCCAAAATCCGCCTGGGGTCATGAATACATCCTGGTCATCATGGACTAGGCCACCAGGTACCCCGAGGCGCTGCCACTACGTAAATCCACCTCCCGCAACATTGCTAAGGAACTGGTGCTCCTGTTCTGCTGTGGGGATTCCGAAGGAAATACTAATAGACCAGGGTACACCCTTTACATCCGATCTAATGTCTGATCTGGGTCGGCTGTCGCAGGTTAAACACCTGAAGGCGTACGTCTACCACCCACAGATGGATGGGCTTGTCGAATGATTTAATCAAACCCTGAAATGGATGTTGTGCTGGGTGGTAGATGAAGGAAGGAACTGGGACCTCCTCCTGCCCTATGTCCTTTTTGCCATCCGGGAGTGCCCTCAAGCATCCATGGGCTTCACGCCATTCGAGCTCCTCTTCGGGCGGTGACCTCGAGGACGACTGGACGTGCCCTGGGATGTGTGGGCGGAACAGCCCTCACCATTTCGTTCTGTCTTCAAGTTCATACAAGAGATGCAGGAGCGAATCGACCGAGTAGCCCCAATCATACAGGAACACATGAAAGCCAATCAGGTGGAACAAAGAAAAGTATACAATTGCACAACACAACCATGGGAGCCTGGCGATCAGGTGCTCCTGCTAGTACCGAACACCTCCTGTAGATTCCTGGCCCGATGGCAAGGTCCGTATACAGTCCTCGGGAGGGTGGGCACCGTGAACTATCGCTTGCAGCAGCCCGGTAAGTGAGCTGACACACAAACATATCATATAAACCTGTTGAAGAAGTGGATCGAGCCTGCTCCAGTGTTGTCTGCTTTTGCTACCCTAGACACAGATCACAGCGATCTCCCTGCAGGACCAAGGACCTAACCCCAGGAGCTGACAGAACTGGTGGACCAGTTCATGGTTGTCTTCTGAATGACACAGCTGGTCACACCATGAAATTAAGACCCACCCGGGAGTTGTGGTTAGACAGCGGCCCTACCATGTCCCAGAGGCCCGCCGCAAGGCTATCGAGGAGGAGGTTGGCCAGATGCTTCAGGACAGCATCATAGAGGAGTCCACCAGCCCCATCGTAGTTGTGCCGAAGCCCGATGGAAGTATTTACCTTTGCAATGACTTCTGGAAGCTGAACTAGGTCTCAGAATTCTACAGTTGAAATGTTCAGCAGAAATGTACAGCAGAAATTTTCAGCAGAAATCTTCAATAAAAATGAAACTGGAAAAAACAAAGAATTCGACAGCTATCCCCTCCCCGAGTGGATGACCTAGGTTACTGGCAAGTAGCACTGGCCACAGAAGCAAGACCAAAGACTGCCTTCAGTACTGCAAGCGGCTACTGGCAGAGAGGCAATAAAGTAGGCCATCAAGGAGTTGCGCTACTACCTGGCAGGTTGACACTTCTCTCTGGTGACGGACCATGCACTGCTGCAGTGGATGGCCAAGGCCAAGGATACCAATGCCAGGGTAACACAATGGTTCCTTTCGTTGCAGGGCTTCTCTTTCCAGGTCTGACACCGGGTAGGGGCCCAGCATGGAAACACAGATAGCCTCTCACGACGTGACGTGCTGTGGGCCCAATGCTCAGTGGCAGTAGGCTTGGAACTGGGCGGATCGGCAAACAGGATAAACCAGGCTAAGACAGGAATCGTGAAATGAGGACGAGAACAGGATCAAAACCATGAAACACAAGACCGAGTATCGAAGGCTTGGTACACTGTGGATACGCAAACACCACTTCACCCTGCACATGGACACACGAGGGGTTTAAATAACAAACTTAATCAGGGGTGAACACAAAACACCCGAGACTAATGACAACACGTGAGGGATAAATCCAATTTATATACATAGAAGGAGACAGGTGGAGACTGGACATAAACCATAAAAACACACGTGCGACACGTAAACAAAGTCAATGTCACTGAACAAGCTCGTGCTTCATGTTTCAGAGCGAGCTGTGAGCTCCAGCACTTTGTGCAAGGGGAAATACTGACAGATTCTGTTAGCTAGGGTCTTGTTTATAATTTTTGTGTCTGTGTTGATCAATGATAAAGGACAATTGCTGGAGGGTAACATGGGGTCTTTGTTGGGTTTCAAGTAAAGTGATATACTGGTGGTATTCATTTCTGTCTGTAGTGTCATATTCTGTTTAAAGGAGTCATATAATGATTTTTAAACATTTTTAAATGTTAATTATGTTGTTAGTTGCCCCTCCTGAAAATCCCAGAGTGCTCTGATTGGCCAGCTGCATTGTGACTGGCCAAAAGCCTTGCGTGTTTCGGAAAAGTAACGGCCCTTAGCTTTAGCATTAGCTGTAGCCTCCAAAACAGTTCAAAGCTCCTAAGCAAAATGTCGGTTGTACTATATTAGTTCGAGCCCGATTCAGAAAGTGCGGATGATCAAGCGGAAGCAAGTTTGCAAACGTGACTTGAGCAGAACATTTCACAGTGCTAAGTTTTTATTTTGTAACTCTCTTACCTTTCAGATATGATGTAAATTCTGACCCCGGCGGAGGGGCTAACTATGCTGTACACAGCTGCTGTACATAGGTACTCGTGCAATATATCTTTCGAAAGCTAGTATTCTTATGATTCAATTGATATAACCATTTCAAGATACAGTCACAACAACAGTTACAATCAACGTCTCTGTCAGACCACGAACATACAGTGCATCCGGAAAGTATTCACATTGCTTCACTTTTTCCACATTTTGTTATGTTACAGCCTTATTCCAAAATGGATTAAATTCATTAGTTTCCTCAAAAATCTACAAACAATACCCCATAATGACAATGTGAATGAAGTTTTTTGAAATCTTTGCAAATTTATTAAAGATAAAAAACAAAAAAGCACATGTACATAAGTATTCATAGCCTTTGCCATGACACTCAATATTGAGCTCAGGTGCATCCTGTTTCCACTGACCATCCTTGAGATGTTTCTACAACTCGATTGGAGTACACCTGTGGTAAATTCAGTTGATTGCACATGATTTGGAAAGGCACACACCTGTCTATATAAGGTCCCACAGTTAAGAATGCATGTCAGAGCACAAACCAAACCATGAAGTCCAAGGAATTGTCTGTAGACCTCCGAGACAGTATTGTATCAAGGCACAGATCTGGGGAAGAGTACAGAAACATTTCTGCAGCATTGAAGGTCCCAATGAGCACAATGGCCTCGATCATCCGTAAATGGAAGAAGTTTAGAACCACCAGGACTCTTCTTAGAGCTGGCCGCCCGGCCAAACTGAGCGATCGGGGGAGAAGGGCCTTAGTCAGGGAGGTGACCAAAAACCTGATGGTCACACTGACAGAGCTCCAGCATGTCTCTGTGGAGAGAGGAGAACCTTCCAGAAGAACAACCATCTCTACAGCACTCCACCAATCAGGCCTGTATGGTAGAGTGGCCAGACGGAAGCCACTCCTCAGTAAAAGGCATATGACGGCCCGCCTGGAGAACTCTCACACCATGAGAAACAAAATTCTCTGGTCTGATGAAACAAAGATTGAATTCTTTGGCCTGAATGGCAAGCGTTGTGTCTGGAGGAAACCAGGCACTACTCATCACCTGGCCAATACCGTCCCTACAGTGAAGCATGGTGTGGAAGCATCATGCTGTGGGGATGTTTTTCAGTGGCAGGAACTGGGACTCTTACTGCCTTTGTCAGGATCGAGGGAAAGATGAATGCAGCAATGTACTGAGACATCCTTGATGAAAACCTGCTCCAGAGCGCTCTGGACCTCAGACTGGGGCGAAGGTTCATCTTCCAACAGGACAACGACCCTAAGCACACAGCCAAGATAACAACGGAGTGGCTACAGGACTGTGAATATCCTTGAGTGGCCCAGCCAGAGCCCAGACTTGAACCCGATTGAACATCTCTGGAGAGATCTGAAAATGGCTGTGCACCGAAGCTCCCCATCCAACCTGATGGAGCTTGAGAGGTCCTGCAAAGACGAATAGGAGAAACTGCCCAAAAATAGGTGTGCCAATCTTGTAGCATCATACTCAAAACGACTTGAGGCTGTAATTGGTGCCAAAGGTGCTTCAACAAAGTATTGAGTAAAGGCTGTGAATACTTATGTACATGTGCTTTTTTTTGTTTTTTATTTTTAATAAATTTGCAAAGATTTCAAACAAACTTCTTTCACGTTGTTATTATGGGGTTGTAGAATTTTGAGGAAAATAATGAATTTAATCCATTTTGGAATAAGGCTGTAACATAACAAAATGTGGAAAAAGTGAAGCGCTGTGAATACTTTCAGGATGCACTGTATATAGGCCTTTAATATAATGAAGTTTACGCACAGCTGTGTCTAGTGGTCTTCTTTAAAATATAAATTAACATGAAAAGCAAACATGCATTGAATATTAAGACTTGTTTTGTGTATTTTGTCATAAATCTTCTCAATGGAAAAAAATTACTTAATCCGCTGCAGTTTAGTTCTCAGATTAATTTTTGAAAATGTTTATACAGTGGGGGAAATAAGTATTGATAATGTCAACATGAGGCTATTCAAATAAAATTTTCACAAGACTTTGGTATTAACTCAAGAAATCCACACGTATAAAGAACTCCAAACATTAAAGTCCATAAATGAAGTTATGTGTAGTAAAGTAGATTGACACACTAAATTAGAATTGAACACGCTAACTGACATTTATTTAATGCTTGGTGGAGAAGCCTTTGTTTGTATTGACAGCTTCAAGACGCTTCCTATATGAAGAAATTAATGGGCTACAGTATTCAGGTGTGATTTTGGCCCATTCTTCTAAACATATTGTCTTTAAATCTTGTTCAATTGGATTCAAGTCAGGTGACTGACTGGGCCATTCTAACGCCTTGATTTTTTTCCCTTCCACTTTATCACACATAACTTTATTTATGGACTTTAATGTTTGGATTTCTTTATATGTGTGAATTTCTTGAGTTAATACTGATATCTGGTGAAAATTTCATGTGAATAGGCTCATTTAAAATAAATTTTCTGAAAAAAATGTTGACACGTTCAATACTTATTTCCCTCACTGTGTACTTTCTTCCCGTCTCATTTTTTGAGTTTGAGGTATTTCATTTTGTGGCATGCTCGCATAACTCGAGTGTAATTTAACTAATTGAAAAACATGCAGAATCCATCAGTGGCTTTGTCAGACATGTTACTTCACTCTGAGAAGTTCATTATGAGCTTTTCAAAGGCAGTAAGAGGTTTACAGTAAGGGAGGTTGACGTCAGTAGTTATATCATACACTTTCTGTCAAACTGTCAATCAAACTAGTGTGTGCTGATTTATGACCCTTTGTGCTTAACTGGCCGACATTTCTGTAGGTAACCTAATTTATGACCAGGGGTGGGGGTAACCCTATCAACTGTATCAGTGGGTCAATCTGGCACCTGTGTGTCTGGGTCTGTGTTGGGGGTGTGTGGGTGAGTAGCCCCCAACAAAAGGTGTTTATGTTAATGAGACTGAGTTTGGGCAAAATACTTCTGAAAAAGTGTATCAATGGTTAATTTTGGGCATACGTTTGTGATACCATTTGGGGGGATTTCGTTTGTGTAAACACATTGTTAGAAAAAAGTATGATGTTTGAATGTGTACATATATGAGTAGAATATTTGTTTGTCAAATAAGTGAAAACAAATGTTGATTACATTTTTGGGAGGCCAGTTTGACTTTGAATAAAAAAAATTTAGGAGGTAAAACGTTTTTTTTTTGTGTGTTTTTTTAATCTGTTTAAAAGAATCGTGCGTATTGCATGTCTTTCAAACATAACCCTTTAGGAGGTAAATGTTAAAGTGTTGGCTAAAAGAATCGCCCGTATTGTTTAAACTAGAAGATAAGTTTTCGCGAGATGTCTCCCAATTGCTGGGTAAAGTATTAATGTTGTTAAAAACCGGATCTGGATCTATCTCTATCTCTCTCTCTCTCTCTCTCTCTCTCTCTCTCTCTCCCTCCGTGTTTCACCGGCAGACAGTTTCTGTAGATCTCATACCAGATCTCGATTTACCAGCCTGTTCTGTAGGCTATGTGCATCAAATTTATGACTCTTTGTGTTGTGTTTTTTTTTTTTTTCCCCTGACCGACGGTTTGTGGGGAACACTTATTTTATGACTAGGGCTGTGGTGTAATCTTATCAGTTTGTTTATGATAATGAGTTAGTGCCTGGGGGTGTTAATGGTTTTAAATATCAGCTTAAGACATTGTAGTTAAAACACATAAGACAGTCTGTAACTATCTGATACAATGGCTGCTCCGAGAACTCCTAATATCCCTAGAAGACTGTCCTGTATTACACCTATAAGAGAATCTGATGAAAAGCGTGTGGAGTTAACTTTTGCGCCAAGAAAAAAAAAACAACATGATGTTAGTTTGTCAAAAATTCTTCATGAGAATGATGTTGTAAAGGCACTGATGTTTAACCCTGAGCATTGCGTTACCAACTCCGGAGACCGTCTCTTAAGGCCGCCCTCATGCTGTGATGATTAAAATGAGGTGGAAGGTGTTACAGTGGACACATATACAAGATGTCTCAAGATTCTGCATATGCCTGCTACAGCAACTCCCCGGAAACAGCACCGGCTTTGCTTGATGACAACGCAACAACGCTAGAACCGCTCCCACAAACATGTGACAACAGTTGGCGAGATAATTTCTGCAAGGAATTAGGATATCACAACCTAAGTTTCCTTACAACTCCGTACGGAACCACCGGTACTTTAGCAGGGGCATCTGTCTACACTGGTATTGATGACACAGACAGTATTCGGTATGACGCATTCAAGATTATAAAAGCGACAGTTGTGGTCCTTCTGGAACATCTTATCAACAAAAAGCTGAAAGAGTTCTGTTTGGGACACGAAGTGAATCACCCAAGTCAGATTAGACACTCGTGTCTGTTCGAACCTGACTTGTATTTCTTTGACGGCGGTTTCAGTCTTTCAGGATGTGTGTAAGTGGTTATAAAGGCCATTACATCGACATCGGTCTGTTTAGCGTGATTCCAATCACACTCCCACATTACCTCAACATCCAGACCATACGCTTTTTCTAATATTTCGACTTTGTCATCAAATTGTCTTCTGAGCAAGCTGTAGGGCACTTTTGATAACGAATGTAAATGGTTGGGGTTATAACGACAATCATGCCTGTGAAACATACAACCGTTGAATTTGAAAGCGTATTTGATATCATCCTTTTCATAATAACCATCAAGATGGTATTTTCCAATTACCATCTCACCATAGTTTAATGCGTGCTGAATGTTTTTGCCGCGTGTTGTTTTAACAAATTCAAGCCATTCAGTGGAAACAGTTGAGTATGTCTTGTTCTGATTTGTGTATGCATTGTTATGGGTCAGAGCTAGGGTGTCTTTTGGTAAGAAAGCGAGTTTTATACACGGTCATGCAATATGCTGCTAAAATGGTGTATCTGAATAGGTCGAGTGTATGAATTTGTGGCAGTACTTCATACATGCCTCGCGGAGTAAAACAACATTGTTCTTGCCATACATAGCGAGTTCTTTTTTAAAATCATACACGTTGCCCGATACGGTAACATACCACTCATCAAACAGAACCCTCTCTTTGTCAGACATTGTCTCATAGCCATAGAAATGCTTGTCAGGATATGGTACTATGTAGTCTTCAATTTTCTATTCTATTGAATAGGTGTGGAAAATGACCCTTCTCAGCACAGGTTAGATTTAACACAGTGGACGTCATGGCCAGACACATAGGGATGAATGAATAACTATCAATGAAACGTTGCTTGAATGTCTTGTCATACATTAAAATGATCCGAACACCTTGCATAGTAATTTGAAGTGTTAGCCCTGCTTTTGTGAAATATTACAAAAGTATAAAGTTGTCAAACTCAGAAGCATTGTGTGCAACCCATGTGAAATTCTGATAATGAGGCTGTCTAAACTTGAACATGTCGATCTATACAGTCTGTACCAGCGGCTGTGAACTCTTCCCCTTTAAACGTAAACGTGCATACGAAATTTGCAATGTGTTTACCGTCTGCGTGTTGTGTCTCAAAATCATAGTATATGTATTTATCGCTAGGTGGCTCGAGTTTTATTAGCTGTATAAAACACTGGTGTATGCCATCATTAACCAATTCCACACCGCAATGGATATAATGTTCTGCTGAGCACACGTGTTGTTTTGGGGTGGCTCCATTGACATGATATCGCCTATTACATTTATGACAGTATTTATTGACATCACATTGAGCGTACTGTTGTCCTATTTGCATTTGTTTATGCGCTTTATAACAATAGGCAGTACGGCAAACAATTGTGACATTGCCTTGTTTTGACAGCGTATTTATGACAATCACGTGCATTACATACATCACAAGCGTATTTACCCCTATGGTCTCTACGGCTAGTAAATCCTTGGTGACAGTAGTCGCACACTTATGGTGTACCTATGAACGCTTTTAGGTTCTTAATCATGAAATAATGTTCATTGTGTACATACAAGAACACGGTCTTATGAGGCACGTCATTGGACCTATACCATTCCAACATAAAAGTACACGTTCTATGGAACACCACTATTTTAACATGTAACAACCGTTCAAACCGTGTTATGTCATTAAACCCTATCTTTTGCTGCACTGAATACCCTGCAGTGTTCTGCAGAGACTCGGCTATCGGTTCTAGATCAGTACACAATGTTTGTGGATGTAGAAAATGGGCCAGACAGATTGCAAAACACAGATTGTTAGATATATTGTTGGGACAAAACAGATTCATTCTGTTTCTGGCAATCACTTCGTTATGTGATCGTTATGGCTTAGATCACATATCTTTCGATAAGCCCCACTGTGTTTACCACAAGCTATAGACACATTTAAATCCAAACAGTCGTCAGCCCGCACATTAGAATTGCTTTGCATAATGTTCTCAGTCTGGTTTGTGAACATGCATACATCGTAATTGTTGTCAGATGACAAGACAGCGTTAACATCAGATTGTAGACTAGGGCCTGTCAACGTTATGTTGATTAGACCCCCCATCACCAGCCAGCAGTCTGGAAAACGACACTATTTCAGCCATAATATCATGCAGAAATATAGTGGACGCAGCCAGGTCTGGCAGTTATCACACGCATATTTATACAGCGCCGTATCTCAAAACTATTAAATCTGAATCTCGGTACCACTGTATAACCACCAATATCGCCATCCTCTCTTACAATAGAATCAATAGCAGATGCGGATAACCCAAAATTTGGCTCCGAAGGATTAAACGTATGATACGATTTGCTGTCCGAACCCATACCCGCCTGTTGTGAATTTGAAGCATGGTCTAATAACGAAGTTGGAATTGATTCTGCTTGATCGTCCGTCATTGATCTTGCCATGTTTAATAATTCCAACAATGTATCAGTGGTAGACTCAGATCTATTCAGATCCTCCATTGTCCGAATTAAATACTGTACTGTTTCTGTGTTATAGCGCTGTTCAAAGGAACACAAACTGTCGTCACATTTTCTAGATTGAATTACTGCTCCCTGATTACAAACTGTTTCCCCACAATGCTTTGACATTTTTAACAGATTTTAAAATTTAAACAAAACTAGTAAAAATATCACATATAGTAAACAGAGTCGAATCAGCAATTAATACAGGCAAACGCACAGGTGTATGAAAAACGTATTGTACAACTCACCCAAGTTTTTTTTTTTGTTTGTTTTTTGTTTTGTTTAATGATTGTACAATCTGCTTTAACAATTCCGTCATCAGGTTTTGGTCATGACCAACGCGGCAATTCTCCCCAGCATGGAGTCTCTGGGTAGCTATAATATATTTATGCGAGATGGTGTGTCATTGTAATGTATCAGTAACAGATTGATTATAAAAACTCTGCTTCTTCTCAAGGCCGTCCAGGCACTCCTCGACAACAGCAAAACGCTTTTGTCCGCAACACGCCCCTCGATGGCCTTGAAACCGTTTTCTATCAGTTCAAATAAGGCTCTGTTGTCTATAATAGATGGTGACTCTCGACTGTAAGCTTCTTTTTTTTTATCAAGGTTTCTTTATTAACATTTTTCAAATTAAACATAGAACACCAACCAAACAGACAGAACAACCCCCTCCCCCCCCCTTCGTGCCAGACACAGAACATACATATTACATATTATAAAGCCAGACCACCATAGAAGAGAGCAAAAGAAACAAAATGATCACATAACAATACTGTTAGCATCCACGTCTCTGACAAAGAACAGAAAAGGTTGCCAGATTCTGTAAAATTTCCCAGTCGCCCCCCTGACAGTGTACCTAATCTATTCCAACTTAAGATGAGAAATGACTTCCCTGACCCAATGACCATACACTGGTGGAGCAGGATCCTTCCATCTAAACAATATTAATCTCCTGGCCAGGAGAGTGCAGGAGGACATCATGCTGGTCTCGCACCATCTAAAGGGAGTATTTCTCCGGGGTCACCCCAAACAACGCAATAAGAGGGGACGGCTGTACTACTCTTCCCAATATCTTAGTAAAGGTCTCAAATATAGATTGCCAGAATGTGTAAGCTTTGGACATGTCCAGAACATATGCAACAGAGTGGCTGGGGCCTGTCTGCATCGATCACGTGGGATCTATGTCGGAATTAATCTTCGAGAGTCTAGCTTTGGACCAATGCAGACGGTGAACAATTTTAAATTGGACAACTGCATGTCTGAGACATTGGAGGAGGAGAAAATCCCCTGGATTACCTTGCACCAATCAGCATCAGAAATTGATTCGCCTAAGTCCGCCTCCCATTTATTCTTAAGGAGATCCAGGGACGACAAATCATGCATGCTGAGTAGGTCATAGATAACCCTTATTGTCTGCTTCCTGGCCAGTTTACAGTTAAAAATTGCATCTAATAGCGAATTGGAAGGGCACAACGGGAAGGTGTCCGAATTTAAGGTCACAAAGCTTCTAAGCTGCAAATATTTATAAAAATGCAATCTGGGAATGTCATATTTCTGCATGAGCTGCTCGAATGAGACAAAAATGCCCTCAAAATAGAGATCAGACAGTAAGGCAGCTCCCTTTCTAGACCAAGTAACGAAAGTCTTATCCAACAAAGATGGGAGAAACAGATGATTATTTGCAATTGGCCCCATGAGTGACAAGTCCCCAAGAGAGAAAGATCTTCTAAACTGATTCCAAATTTTGATTGAGTGTACAACAACTGGATTAGAGGTAAAGCTAGACAGAGGTTGTGCGAATGGTAATTTAGCACACATTAGGGCCGCCGGGGAGGTGGACGCAATAGATGCCCCCTCCATAAGTGTCCATACAGGGGCTGCCACACTCTCCCCCATCCAGTACACAATGATCTTATATTAGCTGCCCAGTAGTAGTATATGAAGTTTGGGAGTGCCATCCCTCCCTTCGCTCGAGGTCTCTGCAATATATGCCTTTTGATCCAGGGTGGCTTTTTGTTCCAGATAAAGGCTGATATCTGATTGTTCAGTTTTGAAAAGAAGGATTTTGTAAGAAACACTGGGAAACACTGAAAAACATATAAAAATTTAGGCAGCACATTCATCTTTATAGTATTGATTCTGCCCCCCAGGGAGAGAGGCAGGGGATCCCACTGCTCAGTATCTTGCTTCAGATTAGTTAACATGGGCTGATAATTAGCAAGGTATAGGTCTTTATAACTATGCGTAACCCACACCCCAAGATACTTGAATTTCTTTAGACTAATTTTGAAAGGGAATGAGTCCAGGGGTACCTGGAGTGCCCCCTCCCCAACAGGCATCAGTTCACTTTTTTGAATATTGACCTTATAGCCCGATATTATACCAAAAACCTCGAGTAGGGTCATTAGTTCAGGGAGACTCTCAAGGGGCTGTGAAATGAACAATAGCATGTCGTCCGCGTACAAAGAAACTTTATGCTCTATCCCCGCATGCCGGATCCCCCTAATGTCAGCATTCTGTCTTAGCACCACAGCAAGTGGCTCCATTGCAATGGCAAATAGCAGTGGTGATGGAGGACATCCCTGTCTTGTACCCTGCTGGAGCTCGAAGTAGGTGGACAAATTATTATTAGTGCGAACAGCAGTCCTCGGAGACGTATATAGAAGTTTGATCCATGATATGAACCTGGGACCAAACCCAAACCTCTCCATCGCGCTGAAAAGATAGCCTCACTCCACCCAGTCAAATGCCTTTTCAGCGTCAGGTGAAAGCACCACTTCTGGGGTGCCAGGTGGGGAGGCAAAAAAGAGTATCGATTCCTAATAAAACCTGTTTGGTCCGGTGATATAATGGATGGAAGAACTCCCTCCAAGCGACGTGCCAGAGTTTTAGCAAGGATTTTAACATCGCTATTTAGTAAAGAAATTGGCCAGTAAGAGCTGCACTCAAGAGGGCTTTTGTCTTTCTTAAGGAGTAAGGAGATAACCGCTTCACGCATAGTAGATGGCAGAGCTCTCAAGGAGAACGACTCCTTGAAAACCGACAATAACAAAGGGGAGAGTTGCCTTGAAAACTTGTTATAGAAATCGTTTGGATAACCATCCGGTCCTGGGGACTTGCCGCTTTGCATAGAGCCAATCACCGATACTATCTCCCCAACTGAGAGGTCCTCCTCTAACCCTGCGGCTTCCCCTGGATCTAAGGACGGAACATGCAGGGTCTTAAAAAAGTCTTCCAATGCAGAAGGGTCTACAGATGGGCCGGAGCTGTATAGTGACATATAAAAAGCTTGAAAACTGGAGTTAATTTTATGATTATCTGTGCATTTTGAGCCCTGCTCATCATATTTCTATATCTCATATTTCAGAGATGGTCAGATTAGCAGTCCGCTGTCTTAGTTGGTCGGCGAGAATCCGTCCAGCCTTCTCCCCATGCTCATAAAACCTGTATTGTGATTTGGAGATAAGATACTCAGCCTGTTTCGTCGACAAAAGGTCAAACTCTGTCTGCAGTGACAAACGCCTCTTCCTAAAATCTGCAGAAGGTAGTTGGCTATGTGCCCTATCCAGCTCAAGTATCTCTTCCGCCAGTTCTTTAAGTCGAGCCATGTTCACTCTCTTCTGATTAGCACAGTATGAGATGACCTGACCTCGTAAATATGCCTTCAGTGACTCCCAAATCGTCAAGGAGGACATTCCAGGTGTTTGATTAATATCCAAAAAAAAAAATTTCAGATGCAATAAAACTAGTAAAAACATCATCCGACAGGAGCAGAGGATTGAGTCTCCAAGGGCGGTAATTGGATTGTGTATCTGGGATGCGCATTCTCATAGTCAAGGAGCATTGATCTGAAATAACCATGGGTCCATAATCACGTCTGTCTATGAGGGGAAGCATTCTTTTGTCCAAAAAGAAATAGTCTATACGGGAATATGTATTATGAACTGAGGAGAAAAAGGAGTAACTCCTGGAAGCAGGGTTGCGAAAACGCCATACGTCCACCACTCCGTACGACTCGAGGAAGAGCTGGATAGAACACGCTGCCCCCGACAGGGATGAGGATCTAGGTGAGCTACGATCCAACACAGGGGAAAGTGTACAGTTCATGTCACCGCCGAGGATAAGGTAATGCAATGACATATTCAGTAGGCGTGAAAAAAAATTTGTGAAGAACATTGAATCATCCCAGTTTGGTGCGTAAACACTGGCCAAGATGACCGGAAAAGTATAAATTTGCCCAACGACAATAACATAGCGCCCAGCGGGGTCAGCTTCCACACTTGTCATCGTAAATGGTGTATTTCTATCAATTAATATAGCTGCCCCCCTAGCCTTCGAATGGAAATTTGAATGAAATATCTGTCCTGACCACTCCCCTCCCAATCTAGCGTGGTCTGATGACCGTAGATGCGTCTCCTGAAGAAATGCAATATTTATATTAAGCCGTTTCAGATGTGTAAATACCTTCTTCCGCTTCAAAGGATGATTAAGTGCCTTAACATTCCAGCTCACGAAATTAACCATACTACCATCCGATCCTCTGGGAATACTGAAGTCAGTCATAATGAGAGAAGAAGAAAAAAAAGGTTAGATATCTGAGCCCTGTAGGGAACCTAGAATGACAGCAGATGGGCCACAACACAGATGTCTGGCAAATTAAACACAATAAATGACAAAGTCTGGCACACCCTCCCATAACCCCACCCCCACCCCACCCCCCACAGCACCTACAGGAACAGGGTGCTCACCATACCCACCCAAAACAAATCCACACATTCAGTGCTTGTGTGGGGGAACTCTATAGAGCCACAGCCCAAGCTCCCACCGAACCCCTGGTACGAAAAGTA
This sequence comes from Ictalurus furcatus, assembly GCF_023375685.1. Taxonomy (NCBI): domain Eukaryota; kingdom Metazoa; phylum Chordata; class Actinopteri; order Siluriformes; family Ictaluridae; genus Ictalurus; species Ictalurus furcatus. The sequence goes on from NC_071283.1 coordinate 6,453,931, forward strand.
AATTGAGAAAGTGCATCCTATCACAGTGTAGAAACATACACCCTATCATAGCGTATATAACAGAAAATAAGACAGCAGAGTTGTCCATCTTCCTTGTTACAGTAGAAGTCTGATCAAACAGTTATCATCCAGTCAGAGTTCAGAGACGATGAATTAGCCGGGGCAACATTACTCACTCAGCCCTCTACAGTAGTAATGATATTCTTCTTGACGTAGCTCATCGCTTTGCTTGCATCTATGAACTCCTTTTCTTCTCTGTTGAACGTAATACGGAGACGGGCTGGAAACACGATGCCATACCAAACCCCCTATCAGTTACGGAGCAACTTCCTGACCTCATTGAAGGCCGCCCTGGCCTTAGCGACACTCGCGGTATAATCTGGAAAGATAGCAATCGTCTCACCGTTACGCTGGAGCAGAGCTCGAGAGCGCGCTCGGCTCAGTACCTCAACGCAGTCCTGGTAGTAGTGGAGTTTGGCTATGATGGCGCGTGGTTTCCCATCCTTCCTCACAGGACCCAGGCTTCTATGAGAGCAGTCCACAAGCACATCCCTATCCAGCTGTAGTATTTCTCTCAGTAGCTCCAAGACCGATGTTGTGGAGCTGGATCCATTCGCTTCCGCCACCCCCAGAATTCTGATATTACATCTCCTCAGTCTCCCCTCCATGTCCTCACACTTGTTTCTGAGTCCACTCACCTCCACTGCCAGGTCCTTCACCGTAGTTTGTAAGACTGCCACTTCGTCCGACCAGGTCGTTAGCCCACCTTCCACCTCTTTAATTGCGGCTGGTCAATCTCGGAGTGAATTGTGGCCGTATTGTTTCGTATTTCCACTTTCACTGCTTGCAACTCGCTCTTAAGAAAGTCGAAACCTTCAGCAAGTGCACTTTTCAGCTCAGTTTTTATCACCGCAGCAATGTCAGCCCTAAGTGAAAGTAGAATATCCGTCTTCAATGATTCAGCGTCTAACTCTTGGCTGTTCGATGGGGACGGGGCTCCGAGCCCGGAGAGGCAGCAGAACTCGCGGCCGAGGCGGTAGTGGGCCTAGATTTGGTTGACTCTGTGAATGTATACTTCCGCAAGTTTGCCGCCATCTTCACGCAAATATACGCACAATGAAATTAAGAAAACGTGTTAGAAACAGGGTTTGCTAGTATTTAACTATGAAGAAACACTTATTAACTTAAAAAAAACATAAGTTCAACGGGAGCTCAAACAAAACCCGACCTACTCCATTTCCCGCTCGACAGCGCCCCCCCGACTGTAAGCTTCTTGATTTGAAGATAGAGCCTCAGAGTCGTTGTCTCCCGCAGTCCGACATTCGCTGGCACGCGTTTCTCCATGAACCGGGAAAAATGCACAAGCATCCCACGATCCTAACAACTCGTGATCCCAGCTCAAAACGGAGTCTATATCGCGCAGTTCAGAGGCAGCCCGTTCACTCACAACTGACTCTGGGGAAAAAAGTAAACATGAATTAGGAATTCATTACAAATTAGGATGATAACACTTTTTTTTATTTATTTTTTTTTTTTAAGACATGCTACATACTGTCTGCCGACTCGGGGGAAGTTCTTGACTGCTTGCGCTTAGGCATTGTAGATGTCACTAGGCCTATGTCTCTCAAACATTCGGCAGTCGGGGGATGGATCTGAGCGACCGTAACTGATTTACACTTATTCTTTCTAGGCTTTGTTGATATACTCCGATCGCTAGCATCCACCACATGATTTTTGAACTCTGGAGCACTGATCTTGTTTACAAGATTTGACAATCCTTGAGGAGTAAACAAACAAACATACAAAAACATAAGAAAACAGCATAAAACCACATTTAAAGATAACCGTCAAATAACTAATTATTATGACATTTACTGAGCACTGGGTTATCTGAACTGACTCGCGGAACCGCTTCACTCGAGGTCGATCCTTAGTGTAAAATAAAAGCATAATCATTCTACACATACACAACACATCATACATAGGCACAAATACTTATAAAATAATAACACATGTACGTACCGCTTGCCTTGTTCAGAAACTTAATATCATCAACGATGTCCAGATTAGACACAATGTCAGCATCACCTGTAGCGTTAGAGACCTGTTTAACCATTACAAACAGTCCCATGACACATAACACATAATAATGTATTACACATAATAATGTGTAATAATAATAAAACAACACTTACTGTTACGATAGACAGCCATCTACTCTTTGAAATATTCCTCAAAATAAAACAAAACGATTCGTCTAAATTACACAGCACAAACACTGGTACACAGCTGCGATCTTAGAAACTTCTGCGTGATTGACTCCATTTTTAAACAGAGCTTACGTATTGGTGGGGGTTTCGTAAAGCCATTAACACCCCCAGACACTAACTCATTATCATAAACAAACTGATAGGATTACACCACATCCCTGTTCATAAAATAAGTGTGCCCCACAAACTGTTGGTCAGGAAAAAACACAAAGAGTTATAAATGAGATGCACATAGCCTACAGAACATGCTGCCTGTGAAACACATGTGGATGGGGTCAGGTTTAGAGAGAGAGGTGATTCAGTTTTTAACATCATTAATGGGAGCGAAACAGGGGGAGGGAGAGAGAGAGAGAGTGCACGCACACACACACAATGCGTCTCCTGACATAATACCCATAGACTCCTCTTAAGAGACTCTCACACACACAGCAAATTGCCAAGTATACGCACAGTTGCCTTTTGTCTCTGTCATTACAAAGCCTTGATACCATGTTTATTTATCTGGTTTTGACTTTGTTTTCATTCCTGACCTTGTCTCTTTGCCTTGCCTAGCTTGGACTGTTTGCCTGATCGATTGACCCTTGCCTGTCTATGTGTATTGATTTCTGCTTGATCCTTTGGATTTGTTAATTTATTAAACTGCCATACCTGCACTTGTTTGCATCTGTGCCTCCATTACGTGACAGCAAGGATGCCCTCTGCCTCCCTTGCTATTTGTTCTAGCCATAGAACCCTTAGCTATAGATATAAGAGAGCACAAAGATATTTCAGGTTAAACAGTATGTGAATATGAACATCAAATTTCCTTATATGCAGACAATATTATACTTTTCTTGGCTAATCTAAAGGACAGCATCCCCATTTATCAATTTCCCTTGATATCCAAGTTGTTTGTGGGGAAGCAAGAGGTACATTGTCTATGGGAATGTCCAAAGATACAGTACTTTTGGAAGGAGGATGTTACATGAATAGCTTATGTAATTGTCCCTTTGTGTACTTGGAATTTATCCAGAGGATTATGTAGTTACTTTGCAGCAGTCATTGCTTATTGACTTTGGGCTTCTACAAGCCAGAAGTATAATTGCACTTCTCTGGAAAAAAATTGGAACCACCTTCCATAACAATGTGGACAAATGAACTGACAGCTACTGTAGTCTTGCTCTGGAGAAACTGACATGCCTTGTGAAATGCAAAGGAGGATATTTTTCACTTTTGTGGAATCCCTAAATAGACTTTTTGAAAGGACAAATTACACAGTGAATGGACAAGATAGCCCACTTCATTACTTAGTTTTTATTTTCTTTATTTTCTTTATTATTTATTTGTTATATATTTTTAAAACTTTTTCTGTTGTAATTATGTTTGTAAGTGTTTTTGATATAAAATCATTAATCTCACAAAATAGTTAATGTCACCATGCATTGCAAGCAACAGTCAACACTAATAATATGATGTAATATTGTGTTATTGTCAAAGCGTTTGCCCTGTCGTTTAGAGATCGTGAGTTCAAATCCTGATTATGCCACAGCCGCAAATCTCTCTGTGGCTCTCTCTGTGGCCAGGAGAACTCCTGCATGTGGATATGGGTGGAATGTGTCACAATGTCCCCTGATGCTGCATCAAAAAGATGCAGTCAACTGGCTTCACATGCCTCAGAGAAAGCATGTGGCTCATGTGTAGGAGGTGTAGTCCACAATGCCAGTGACCTTACAGATACAGCAGTTGTTGAAAGAGTCATCAGTGGTGGGTAGAGAGACTCCAATGATTTCAGGCATTTTCACAATTCACTGTAGAATGTTGCGGTTTGAAACTGTGCTGTTCCCATACCAAACAGTGAGACATAATTCCACTGTACATTCAGTATGTTCAGTGATGGGTCATAGCCATATGCACATGCCAATAGTGATTCATTTTCTTAGTGCCATGAACTGGCAACTGGAAGTGAGGCTTATAAACCAAACTGTTTAATTTTCTTCTTAAAGTGCTAATCAGATTCATACTTAATTTGGTCACATAAATCACAGGCCAAATCTGGTCCGCAGCCTTGTTTCATTTGGCCTGCATGAACTTGGAAACAAATAATACCAAAATGGACCATAGTACACTGCTGTTCAACATTTTCACACTATACAGGGTTCACCGCAGACCCATAGCATTGCAATCTGTAGATCAGCTACCATAAACCACTGTATATATGCACACTCCGGTTTCTACCATGGCTGGCTTGACCACTGTCTGAAATGCGGATTAAACTCAACTCTTGTGTGATGCGCTTGATGAAAGTCACACTCGTGGTTTAAAATAATGCAGAAGCAGATCAGGTGTTTTGCTGCCAGTGGCATAATCAGAAATTAATTTAGGTGGGATGAGGAAATATACAAAATAAATTCATAATTGTTTTCCTGATCTGATCAATTAAATTAGTAAATTGTAATAGTAAATAATAATAGTAATAAAAGTTTCAGAAACATTTTTCTTGGATTCATACACAATTATACACACAGCATATTTAATCACACATTCTCATACATACATCACATATACTAGCATCATCATTTCAGTTAAAATGACAGTGTTTCACAGCCTACAAAGCCACCCTATTGCTTATTACCTAAAAGGGCATATACTTTAATACGTAATGGTAGACTTTCTTTTTCGTGTAAAAACATCTATTTTAATTTCAGAGCCTAGGTTATTGATGTTAGTTAACAGAATATGTTAAATATGAAATAAATAAATAAAATAAAAAGTGCTGATGTGGCTTGGGCAGAATTCGACACCCTGATTTTGACAGTTAAGGCGATAAATTACAGTATCCATACAGTGCCCTCCACTAATATTGGCACCTTTGGTAAATATGAGCAAAGAAGGCTGTGAAAAATTGTCTTTATTGTATAACCTTCTGTTTTTTTGTTAAAAAAATTCACAAAAATACTCTGATCTCATGGATATCAAACAATTGCAAACAAAACACAGGTTTATCCAAAAAAAATTAAATCTTTGTTAAATATAGGTGTGCAACAATTATTGGTACCCTTTTAGTCAATACTTTGTGCTTCCTCCCAATTTTGAGGTCCATGCTGGTGTTCACCCCACAGGTTTTCTATGGGTTTCAAGTCAGGGGACTAGGATGGCCATGGCAGGACCTTGATTTTGTTTTCTGTAATCATTATTGTGTTGATTTTGATGTATGATTTGGATCATTGTCCTGCTGGAAGATCCAACCATGGCCCTTTCTGGCAGAGGCAGTTAGGTTTTCATTTAATATCTGTTGATATTTGATAGAGTTCATGATGCCATGTCCAGGTCCTCTGGCAGAAAAACAGCCCCAAAACATTAAAGAGCCACCACGATATTTAACCGTGGACATGAAGTACTTTTTCTATGTGTGTGTCAAACCCACCTCTGGTGCTTATTGCCAAAAAGCTCTATTTTGGTTTCATCTGACCATAGAACCCAATCCCATTTGAAGTTCTAGTAGTGTCTGGCAAACTGAAGATGCTTGAGTTTGTTTTTGGATAAGCGACTTTTTTCTTGAAACCCTTGCAAACAACTTGTGGTGATGTAAGTGAGTTCAGATAGGGTTGCACAATTAATCGAATATCGATCTCGATTACGACTTTGACTGCCCACGATTAAATGAACATGATTGACTGCGATATTGACGTTTAAAGTTCGTCCTCCGCTCATAGAAAACTCCGCTGCAGATCAAATCAAGCGCTTCCTAAACTTACAGCCAATCACATAGAGAGGCGCGGGGATGACGGCATTTTGTCATGCCAAACCCGGAAATGGAATTAGCATTTTAGCGCTCGAGCAGCCAGTTTCGCTGCGAGCTCCAGTGCTTGCACGAGGGGAAATCATGACATTAACATGATGCTAAATGGCACTACAGAGGTTGTCGGGGACATTAAACCTCATCACGCCAAACAGGAAAAAACTTTGCAGATAAACTCTGGGCTCTACAGTGTGACCATTTCACTCGCGTTTGCGACTGAACAGTACGTTGTGCGACTGAATAAATATTTATTCACACCGGTGGGAGTGACCTGTTCGGAGTTGTATAATACAATCGGAATAAAAACTACAGGAAGTCCAAAATGCATCTACAAATATAGATAAAAAAAATAGATGATATAATAACTTCATAAAATATAAATAAAATGAGAAATTAAATAGTGTTTAATTAGTATGGGTTGCATTTAATATCAATTTGACTTTAAGCTTAGTTTACTATTTCCATAGAAAGCTATTAGCCTTTTTCCTAATATGGATCATGCTTGTGTTAGTCTACTTTTAATTAGGACTCTATTGTTTAAGATATTTAAAAATAAATATTTTATGCTTGTTTATTTATCAATTAACCAACAGTATTTCTCATTGCTATTATTTTAATTCAATTAACAGTGACCATGAGCAGAGAGCTTACATTTAACTGTTTGACAGACCTCCTGATTAAAGCTTAAACAAAAAAAAAGATTGGTATCTGGATCGGTTTCAGTCGCAAAAATCCTGATCGGTGCATCCCTAATGAGCACCATTAAACTAAAACGCTTTGCATCTGACGGGTAAATGAACTCAGCCAATCACATCCTATATGAGATTATTCAGATATATACACAATATACACAGAGCGGTTCGAGAACTGACTCCAGCCCAGAACCATGACAGTGGAAAATGTCTAATAGTGTAGCTTTAAATATATTTAAGAGGAGCAGACTTCAAAGACTGAACATTGATGTTTATTGTATTTGTTTACAAGGTAAACAGGTTAGCGGTTGTTTTTTGCACACAGTCTGTAAAATTAACTGAAAATATTACATTTAGTTTATCAGAAGGTAAATTAATTTGTCATGGCTCAAGCTATGTTCCTAAATTCTGTCATAATTGACCAGCTCAAGTTTTCTCATGCCTACTTGTGTGTTATATTGTGGCACATTAATGTTACCATCTCTAAAAACAATAATAATAATAATTTAAAAAAAAACTTCAACTGTGCTCCTAAATTTTTGTAATTAGGTTCAGAAGTGCTCCTAAAAGAAACTGTCTTGCGTCTCTCCACCTGTAAACACTGTTATTGCCTTTTCTGCATTCACCTGAATTGTTTTCATTTGGTTGCATATTGTAATATTTGATCACATATTTTCATTTGGTTGATGGCATTTTTATTTCTACTTATCCTATATTTTGGGTACAATTTTATTTATATTCTGCTTCTATGAGCTGATGCACTTTAAGGATCAGTCTAATTTGATGCAAAGATTTGTACATTAGCAGGAATGTAGCAAAATATGGAGGTGAAATCAGCGATCTTTTTATTTAAATGTGAAAGTGCAATAAAAATATGTTGTCCCTAAAATCAATGAATAATCGTGATAAATAATTGAGATCTCAATATTGATCAAATTAATTGGGATTATAATTTTGGCCATAATCGTGCAGCCCTAAATTCAGATTGTAGTTTTGGAGACTTTCTTACCCCAAGACACAGCTAACTTCTGCAATTCTGAAGCTGTGATCTTTGGAGATTTTTTGTCCACTTGAGCCATCCTCTTCACAGTGCGTTGAGACAATATATACACACCTCCAATTCCAGGTTGATTCATAACATTTCCAATTGACTGGAACTTCTTAATTAATGCCCTGATGGTGGAAAGGGGCATTTTCAATGCTTGTGCTATTTTCTTATAGCCACTTCCCATTTTGTGAAGCTCAACAACCTTTTGCCACACATCACAGCTATATTCCTTAGTTTTACCCATTGTTATGAATGACTAAGGGAAGCAGGCCTATGTGTGACCTCATATTTATACTCCTGTGAAACAGGAAGTCATGGTTGAACAATTTCCAACCATGTTCCTAGTCACCCAGGTGTACTAAACAAAAATTAAATATCAATGGGAATATACTTCAAATATATTTTGCTCATATGAATTCATAGGGGTACCAAGAATTGTTGCACACCTATATTTAAGAAAGAGATATATATATATCTATCTATATATATATATATATATATATATATATATATATATATATATATATATATATATATATATATATTGATATATATAGATATATATATATATAGATAGATATATAGATAGATATATATATCTCTTTGCAATCGTTTGATATCCATGAGAGCAGAGAATTTTTGTGATTTTTTTTAACAAAAGATAAAAAGGTTAAACAAAAAAGGTTTTTTGTTAAACAAGGTTAAACAATAACAATTTTTCACAGCCTTCTTTGCTCATATTTACCCTGGGTGCCAATATTAGTAAAAATAGGAAAAGTAAATGTCTTAAAAGTACTTTATACCGCTACTGTATGTATCGTGAAATACCAAAAAATCTACAGGCCATGCAGAAAGACATAAAATTCACAATTTTGGTGAAGCCAGTTTGGTGCACTCATATGTTTTATAAACCATGTGGTTAAGGTTTTTGACAGTGGAAGATCATTCAATGGTTATATCTTCAGTTGGGCATTAGTTGTACATTGAATGGGTGTATGGGTACAGGTAAGGTATTTGACACCATTCAATTTGTGTTTGTTTTTTTCTCTCTCCAGGGGGAGAAAGGAGATCCAGGTGTGATGGGAGAAATAGGACAGAAGGGAGAGAAAGGAGATGCAGTATGTGATGCACACACTCTCTCGTTCTCTCTTGCTCTTTCATACACACACACACACACACACACACACACACACACACAAATTATTCATTTTTTTTCAGTCTGGTATAAAACAGGAACTGCTTCCCCTCACAGGGTCAACCAGGTCAAGAGGGTGCCCTTGGCATTAAAGGACAGAAGGTACTGTGTGTGTGTTTGTGCAAGGGGGAATATGGCAATTGTGTTAAAACAGGTTTATTGTCTTTTCATCTAATTCACTGTGTTCTTTTCATTACTTCATTAGGGTGAAGTTGGCCTCAGAGGACCCCCAGGCCCAGTAAGTATTTAGTAGATCCACACACACACACACACACACACACACACACACACACACAATAAAGAAAGGCAATCATATAAACATGCACATTGTAATTATGATACACGTGCTCATAAAATGGCTCGAGGGCTATGATTGAGTTCCATATTTGTACGGAATACCTTTTGAAACAAGCAGTCAGGGAGGAAGTGTATACATAGACTGATATCTACAACAGTTAATAGCAGTTGGAGCGTAACAGACTCACCATTGGATTAGCAAACACGCTAAATGTAGCCGGGAGTTTAAGGCAGGAGTAAAGAGGATTTCTCACCGCAATATTAACTATTGCAACCTTGTCACTGTCACAGTGATTCAGTAAGGCATATTTTTCCTGTGGGGAATGAGGAAAGCTGTTTAACAAAAGGCAATGAAATAAAGCTGTATGAAGAAACAGTAAGTTACATACAGTATCTAACTATGGTTCTATGATTAGCTCATAACTACTGGTGTTTTCCATTTTCCCACCTGCTTGTTCCCTAACACTAGTGACTATGACCTCATATGTGTAGCCCTTAAAATACTGATACTGATTCTTGTTCAGGGTAAAATTCCCTTAAATACTGATGCTGATCCTGTTGTTGATGAGAATCACTCAGTCTATTAGTACTGTACACAATTAATGAAGGGAATCACTCAGTCTATTAGTACTGTACCCAATTAAGAATGAGAATCATTCGATCTAACACTGTACACTATTGAGAATGAAAATTGCTCAAGGTACTGCTACTGCCTTCTAGACAAGCCTTCCAATACAGTAAAGTTGATCATTTTCTCATCTCCACATTGTTTCCTTATTCTAGTGAGCCCTAAAGTCACATTAGTTGCCTGCTTCAGTCTTTGCTCCACTCCTGCAGTGTAGGGGGAGGTTGCTAAATAGGCAGTTGTTCTTCTATCGCATTTGGCATTATCCTGCAAATAGTGCAATGATCATGTCCATCATCCAACTCAGTTGGGTTTTTTGCAGAACGAACTACTCAATGAAATACAGAGAATCATTGATATACTGGGGGGTGGGGTAGAATTTAGTTTGTAAAGGTTTAAAATTTGCAGTAGTCATGGAATGACTCACGTATAAACACACACACACACACACACAAACCATATTTTCCCGGTATTGTTACTTGTTTGACATTAACGATGTATTAAAATAAAATTTCTGTACTGCCGTTATGCTTTTCCTCTCCTGTTTCTAATAGTAAATGTTTATTTGACAGCCTTCTATGAATAATAATATAAATTGTTGGATAAATTGTTGGTGCAGCTCTATCTAGAACATATTTAATATTAAGAATAATATGCCACATGCAAAAGGCAGAGAGTCTTTGGCAGGTGCTGTTAGATCAGTCTAGTTTATATAGGTACTACTCATCTTACAAATTCAAGACATGTAAAATGGCAAAGGTTTGTCATAAGCTAGCTTATTATTTATTGCTGAATGATTTCAGCCAGTATAGTCCTGTAGAATTGGGACAATTAATATATTGTTTTGGAATATTACCAAATAAAGGCCCGGTAATATGAATACAATACCAATTACTGATAATAGTTTTGTATTAAAAATCTCTAAGGTGGATGGAAACTGCTTCTTTTCTTAAAGTTGTAATAAGGTTGCTAACTTTATCTTGGTGATTGATAGCTATATTACTCTCATAATTCATTTTGGGATATCTTGTTGATATCCTAAAGCAATGTAGACTAACCTAGTAAACAACTGTTTCTAAACAACATATCGGTTCCTCACTACCTTTCCTCAAGTCATAAAATATGTCAATAGTCAACATGAACTGAATGTCAGATTGTAATAGGACTAGGAACAGGTTGATATTCTACAGATGGTCTAGTCTGTGCTGTCTGGTCTGTGCTGCCTTGCAGGTGATGACAGCGCATGGGCTCAGACACCTCTCTGTACCAGTAGGTTTGCTCTTTACTAGAATATTAATTCTACAAAAATTGTTATATACTTCATAATCCATAACACATCTTTAAGGAAGGGGTCAGCATTTTTTAATGACTTGACAGGATTGAGTGGGCATAGAGAGACTGAGTTGATGAGTTATTACTTGCCACTAAAGATTAAATAAGTCAGTATGTTACAACTATTTCCTGTCTGATTACCTCTGCTTTCCACAACAAGTAATGGGTGAAACAAATTACAAAAATGTTGATGAAAATTGATCAACCTTTCCCTTTACAATTTTATATATCTTGTCTTGTTTTATTTTGGATAACGTAACTAGATGCAATGTAACTATAAAGGTAGTTTTACTTAAGTTAGAAAATAGCATACATGTAAATTCAAAATAAATTATCAACAGAAAAAAATAGAATTGTTGTGAAAGGTATTTCCTCCTACTTACATTGTTTTGAGATGTATTCACTCAACCTTGATGTATTTCTTAAACAATTTAATGGAAAAACAGGATAAAAATTTGGAGGGGACTTTTCACAACAATGAATATTGATAAAGCCTGAGCACTAACCATCTTTTCATTTTATCACATTAGAGTGAAGCAGGGGAGAAGGGTGAAAAGGGGGAAAAGGGAGACCTGGTGAGTGTCCATAGCAGATAGTTTGCTTTTAGTAACAGACTAAACAATTGCAATAATTATATTTCTCTCAAAAGTGTACAAAGCACTTCTACAGTGGTGTGTGAAAGTTTGTGAACCCTTTAGAATGTTGTATATATTTGCATAAATATGACCTAAAACAACATCAGATTTTGACACAAGACAAAAGTTATTGAGGAAAATGATCCAATATTGCATATCTGTGAGTGGCAAAAGTATGTGAATCGTTGCTTTCAGTAAGTGTGACCCCCTTATGCAGCAATAACTGCAAGTAAACATTTCAAGTAACTGTTGATCAGTCCTGCACATCATCTTGGAGGAATTTTAGCCTACTCCTCAATACAGAACAGCTTCAACTCTGGGATGTTCATGGATTTCCTAAATGAACTCCTTGCTTCAGGTCCTTCCACAACATTCTATTCTATTAATTTTATTTTTTTCTTGTGTGCTTGTGTGCTTAGGGTCGTTGACTTGTTGCATGACCCAATTTCTCATGAGAATCAGTGAATGAGTATGATGTGCTGACATTTTCCTTTATAATTTGCTGGTATAATTCAGAATTCATTGTTCCACCAATGATGGCAAGTCATCAAAACAGGTCCAAACCATGGTACTACCACCACCAGGTTTCACAGATGGGATAAGGTTCTTGTGCTGGAATGTACTGTAATGGTTTCCTTTCTTCAAACATAATGCTTCTCATTTAAACCAAAAAGTTCTATTTTGGTCTCATCCGTCCACAAAACTTTTTCCAATACCCTTCTGGCTTGTCCATGTGATCTTTAGCAAATGAAGACAGACAGCAATATTCTTTTCAGAGAGCAGTGACTTTCTCCTTGCAACCCTGCCATGCACACCATTGTTGTTTAGTGTTCTCCTGATGGTGGACTCATGAACATTAACATTAGCCAATGTGAGAGGCCTTTAGTTATTTAGAAGTTGGGTTACTTTGTAATCTCACAGACTATTACATGTCTTGCTTTTGGAGTGATCTTTGTTGTTTGACCACTCCTGGGGAGGGTAAGAATGGTCTTGAATGTCCCCCATTTGTACACAATCTGTCTGACTGTGGATTGGTGGAGTCCAGACTCTTTAGAGATGGTTTTCTTACCTTTTCCAGCATGATGAGCATCAACACCTCTTTTTCTGAGGTCCTCAGAAATCTCCTTTGTTCATGCCATGATACACATCCACAAACATGTGTTGTGAAGATCAGACTTTGATAGATCCCTGTTCTTTAAATAAAACATGGTGATCACTCACAGCTGACTGTCATTCCACTGATTGAAAACAACTGACTCTAATTTCACCTTCAGATCAATTTCTAATCCTACAGGCTCACATACTTTTGCCACTCACAGATATGTAATATTGGATAATTTTCTTCAATAAATAAATGATCAAGTATTATATTTGTTTGTTGATTTAGGTCATATTTATGCAGAAATATAAAAAAAAATTGTACACAAACTTTCAAGCACCACTGTATATGAGAAAAGAAAGCATTTACTTGATTTCAGCACTTTGAATAGATTCAGTATAATCTTAGTCAGTTGCTGGTTTCAAGAAATGGAAACAAAAGTGAAAGTTCTGAAAGATTAAGTTAAAATACACAAAGACACAACAAAAAACAGCTCCAGCACTAAAATGTAATTGTGTTGTTTTGAAGGACTTAAAGTATCACTATAAATTTGCTTACAGATGTTGTCTTATTTTTTACCAGGGCGAAAAAGGCATTCCAGGGCTGCCAGGTGTCAAGGTAAAGCATAAAATAACATAACGTAAACCAACATGATCTGTTTTTGTGGCCTATGGGTATTTGGACAATAACACAATTTTCATTATTTTGCCTCTGTACACCACCACAATGGATTTGAAATGAAGCAATCAGGATGTGATAGAAGTGTAGATTTTTAGAATACATGGCATCATGGACCCTATCAAATATCAACAGATATTAAATGAAAACCTGACTGCCTCTTCCAGAAAGCTTAAAATTGGCCATGGTTGTATCTTCCAGCAGGTCAGTGATTCAAGACATACATCAAAATCAACACAAAAATGGTTTACTGACCACAAAATCAAGGTCCTGCCATTGCCATCCTAGTCCCCTGACTTGAAACCCATAGAAAACCTGTGGGGTGCATTAAAGAGGAGAGTCCACCTGTGTGTACCTCGAAATTTGAAGGATCCCTTGCCATGTATTCTCCAACATCATCAGGCATTATTGGAGAAGACTCGGAGCTCTTATCTTGGCAAAGGGAGGTAAAAAGGGTGACTAAAAGGGTGCCAGTAATTGTTGCACACCTATATTTATCAATAAAGACAATTTTTCACAGCCTTCTTTGCTCATATTTTCCAAGGGTGCCAATATTAATGGATATTATTAATGGATACTTTATATATATATATATATATATATATATATATATATATATATATATATATATATATATATATAAGTATATAAGTTTTAGGAACCCTATCTATTTTTTTTTTTTTTTTGCACAAACCTTGTTATTTTTCAAAATTAAATGTTACAGGAAAATGTTTGTATGTCATTAAAGAAAGCAGCATATTATGTAAGGTACCACTTTTCAGACAAAAGAACACAATGAAGGCTGCTAAGTTTTGCTGCAAAAATAAGAAGCAACTGCGACATTCTCCAGAAGAACTGTGGCTGGTTCTGCAAGATGCTCAATAAAACTTACCAGCTAATTTCCTTATAAAACTGCACAAATTGTACCAGAGATTTATATATATATATATATATATATATATATATATATATATATATATATATTACTATTTTTTTCATTGTTTGTCACAAAAAATATTCCCTTTGTTTCATTTACTACTGTTTATTTCTCTTTACGGTATTTTTTTTTAAATGTAGAAACATTTAATTTCATTATTTTGAAGGCTCTACAGCATTTCTTTGCATGTGCCTAAAACTTTTGCACAGTACTGTATATAAAATGTGTGTGTGTGTGTGTGTGTGTGTGTGTGTGTGTGTGTGTGTGTGTGTGTGTTAAATCTCATCAATCTGCTCTTTTTGCTTTTTAAAGGGAAATGATGGATTGCCAGGACAAATTGGAAAGCCAGGTCCACAGGTAAGTATTAATATATGTCTCGGTGTGTTTTGACACACATTAATTAATTTTGCAAGCAAAATAAGACAGGAAACAATGCAAACATCTAAACAAACAGATGAAGGTAAATAGCCGTGCTCAAAGGCTCAGCAGACTTTCGGGATTATATACACCACAAATTGCATATTATAGAGCTGCATCGGAAGGGGACAGTGATAATACAATTAATTTCCACATGTATCAGCAGGAATGGGGAAATGTAGAAATTGGGATGAGCTTTATTGTATTTTCATGGGAATTGTAATAAAATAAGTCTTAACGCTTTATATTGTCAGTCCCTCCAGGATTTCATGATTTTGCGTTAATTTCTGCGATCACAAAATCATGAAATCCTGGAGGGACTGACAGTGTAAAGCGTTAAGACTTATTTTATTACAATTTCCTAAAGCAAACTGCAATAGTTAGAGAAGCTTGCAATTTTTCAAAATTACTGCAGATTTTCCGCAGATTTGGGTCAAGACGTGTCATGTGACATCACAGTGCACATTCAGCCAAAGCCCTGTTTGATTCATGTGCCTTGAACATAAGTACAGCTACTGTAAAAGGTCTCATTTATCAACAGACATCACTGCAAAAGACTGTACAAAACAATTTTGTTAAATTTCACCAGTTCAAGTAGTTTTCTGCAAAAAAAGCACGAAAAACTCCACAAGTTGCATAGCAAATTTTGAAAAAGCCCACAGCAAAATCAATCAGCATTTTCATAGTCAGTAGGTCTGCAACAGCACAGCTCCGATATTATTCCCCCCTCACCCCACCAACATTCTTCTTATAACAACACGGTCTGTCATATGTTATTGCATGCATGTTTATCTACATAACCCAATATCTGAAGTTGGTTTTTCATCTGCAGATGTAGCAAATGCCATAATCACTTCTACATGCCTAATTCCTTTTAAAACTGATCTACCCATAGGGCAAAGAAGGACTGCCTGGTCCTGCTGGATTTCAAGGTCTTTCGGGAGATAAGGCAAGTGAAAACACTGCTATCTTTTTTTCATATTGACAAACTTCCTTGAAATAGAAAACACAAATCAAGAATACAAAGAGTGATGTACACACATTTTTAAATAAAATGGAATAAAAAAAAGTTTTATTTTGTTTGGTTACATTCTCACATATTCTTCTGATGTGAGAATTCAAGACATTAGTGAGCAAGATCTGTATGGTCAACATACAGTCAGGTCCATAAGTATTTGGACAGTGGCACAATTTTTGTACTTTTGCCTCTGTAAACCACCACAGTGAATTTGAAATGAAGCAGTCAAGATGTCATTGAAGTATAGACTTTCAGCTTTAATTAAAAAATATTGCATATTGAATTACAGCCATTTTTACATAGTCATAAATATGTACATAATCATAAATATCAGAATTATGTTTAATACTTGGATACAAATCCTTTGCAGTCAGTGACTGCCTGAAGTCTGTAAGCCATGGACATCAAATGCTGAGTTTCCTTTCTTGAGTTGCTCAGGTGAGGTCAGGTGACTGACTCGGCCAGATAAGAACATTCATTTCCAATCTCTTGGGTTACTTTTGCGGTATGTTTTGGGTTATTATCCATCAGTACTGTTAAACACCGTCCTATCAGTTTTGCAGCATTTGACTGAATCTGAGCAGAAAGTATAGCTCTATACACTTCAGAATTCATCCTGCTAATTCTATCAGCAGTTACATCATCAATAAACACCAGTGACCAGAGTCTCCGTTAGCTGGTAAATGCCAGTAAAAACCTGCCTCCACTCCAGCTACAGCTGACGCTCAGACATGACCCTGCCCACACAATTGCATATACTATGCATAGTCTAAAACTTTATAGTGTAAAATAAACACCGAAATGTGATGACCGGATTTTTCCAATTTGTCCGGTAAACTTTATCATTACCGGACACATTGGCCGGCACCAAAATTTCTTGGTGGAAACTCTATTGGCAGCCATACATGTCTCCACATGTTTGACAGATGATGTAGTATGCTTTGGATCATGAGCCCTTCTTTTACTTCTCCATACTTTTCTCTTCCCATCATTCAGGTACAAGTTAATCTTGCATCAGAACTGGTCAGCCTTTTTTTTGTAGCAAAAAAGGATTTTTATTTTTTAACAAAGTCTAATCTGACCTTTCTGTTGTTGAGTGTTACCAGTTGTTAGCATCTTGAGGTAAACCATCTGTATTCACATTTATGAAGGCGTCTCTTGATTGTAGACTTTGACAGTGATATGCCTACCTCCTCAAGAGTGTTATTGGCTGGATGTTGTGAAGGGGTTTTTCTTCATCAAGGAAAGAATTCTGAGATCATCCACTTTAGTTGTCTTTCATGATCTTCCAGGCATCTTGGTGTTTCTGAGCTCGCCAGTGCATTCTTTCTTTTTAAGAATGATTTGGCCACTTCTAAAGTTTCTGCTATCTCACTGATAGGTCTGTTTTGTTTTTTCAGCCTAATGATGGCCTCCTTCACTTGCATCAACACCTCTTTGGACAGCATATTGACAGTTCCCATAAACAGCTACCAAATGCAAATTCAACACTCCAGACATTTAATGTCCTTAATCTTTCATGTCACACCTGGCCATGAAACTATTGTACTTATCACTTAATTGTCCAATTACTTTTGAGCCTGTGAAAATGGAGGGACTCTGTATGGCTGTAATTCCTAAGTGGTTAATACAATATTTTTGAAGTCTTCACTTTATTCACATCTTGATTGCTTCATTTCAAATCCATTATGGTGGTGTACAGAGGCAAAATTACAACAACTGTCACTGTTCAAATACTTATGGACCTGACCAACCCCCTGAAAGTGGGGTTGCTGGTGTGTCAAGCCTGGTTTATACTTCTGTGTCTTTGCCTCATGAGCCCACAAGCTAACTACGCATTGTGCGAATCTGCACACATGGAGATGTGATCATGTTATCGTATGATGGAAACTACAGAAAACTACAATCATGGTGTTTTGTTATTTGTGAATATAAAGCGTGACAATTTTTACCAACTGTAGTGCATTGTAATGGCCATTTTAATCCTGCAGGATTTCACACTTCTCTTTTTTCTGACAGACTCCAAATGAAGACAAAATGTAGATAATGTAAATTACAGCAAATCAATAAAATGAAAACTAAAGCATCATCAGAATGATGTCTTGATAGTAATTGATAGAATTGTGGCTTTAAACACTAGTTATACTGAAGTGCTTCAATAAGAAAGCCATTCGTATGGCTAAATGCATCCATACTTCAATCCATTTTCCATACCGCTTATCCTACACAGGGTCAGCGGGGAGCCTGGATCCCAGGGAACTCGGTCACAAGGCAGGGGGACACTTTGGAAGGGTGTGCCATCCCACAATTACACACACACTCACACACCCATTCACACACTGCAGACAATTTAGGAATGCAAGTCAGCCTACAACACGTATTTAGACTGGGGGAGGAAACCAGAGTACCTGGAGGAAACCCCGAAACATGGGGAGAAAATGCATACTCCGTTCACACAGGGCAGAGGCGGGATTTGAATCTCCAGCTCCGGAGGTGCGAGGCAAATGTGCTAACTATGATTGGATTACCATCTGATCCCAAAGAACTTGATCGGGTGAATGAATGCTTAGAGTCTGAACGTTAGAACGTTCTGCTACACACTAGATAAGGTAGTTCCACTTAAAAGAAAAATAATTAGAGAGAAAAACTTGCACCCTGGTATAACAATCATGCACGCACCTTAACACAGACAACTAGACAATTAGAACGTAAATGGTGTCAAACCAAATTGGTAGTATTTCAAACTGCATCGAAGGAGAGCCTCCTGAACTATAGAAAATCTCTTAGTGCTGCTAGATCTGTCTATCTCTCCACCCTAATTGAAGACAACAAAAAGAATCCTAGATATTTAGTCAATACTGTAGTAAAATTAACTAAGAATATAACCACCACAGACACATGCACACAATCATTATATAGCAGTGACAATTTCATGAATTTTTTCACTGGCAAAATTTAAAATATTAGACAAAAAATTCTGACTAATTTTATCAGATTAATTTCAAACCAGACAGTCTTATAACTAACCCTGTAGATAATAATATAGCAATATCTGATCAGTGATTAGAATGTTTTACTCCTCTTCAAGAGACCGAACTAATTTAATGAATTTCTTAATTAAAAATCATCTGTTTGTATACTAGATCCCTTATCTACATGTTTCTTCAAACAGATTATTCCAGAAGTAATCAAACCCCTTCTAAAATAATCACTTCTTCACGTAGCACTGGCTATGTACCTAAATCATTTAAACTAGCACTTATTAAACCCCTGATTAAAAAACCTGACCTAACCAGCAATGGTTAAAGTGGTAAATGACCTCCTACTGACCTCTGATCAGGGCTGTGTCTATTTGCTTGTGTTGCTTGACCTTAGTGCAGCTTTTGATACCATTGATCATAATATTCTTCTTGATAGACAAGAAAATGTTGTTGACATTAAGGGAATGACCCTCCCCTGGCTCAGGTCTTATTTAACTCATCACTATCAGTTTGTAGATGTAAATGGAGACTTCTCTATGCATACAGAGGTCAAGTTTGGTGTTTAGCAAGGTTCCGTTTTAGGCCCACTGCTTTTTACTTTATATATATTACATCTGGGTCAAATTATTTGTAAACATGGAATTAGCTTCCACTGTTATGCTGATGACACACAGTTGTATGTTTCAGCAATGCAAGATGACAGATACCATCTTAGTAAAGTTGAGGAATGTGTAAAGGACACTGGATGCTTATTAACTTCCTTTTACTTAATTCTGACAAAATAGAAGTACTTCTACTAGGACCACATGAAACTAGAAGTAAGCTTCTGATTACACAGTAACTGTGCATGGCCTTTCTGTTTCATCATGTGCAGAAGTAAAAGACCTTGGTGTGATCATTGACCCCAGTCTTTCATTTGACACTCATTTAGACAATATTGCTTGGACAGCCTTCTTTCATCTCAGAAATATTGCTAATATAAGAAATATAATGTCACTAAACAATGCAGAAAAATTACTTCATGCTTTCGTTACTGCTAGGTTAAAGTTACACAGTTACAGATACATTTATATAATGCTTTTTTCTGGACACTCAAAGCACTTCATATAGTATGGGGGGGTACCAACGCTACTGCAGATACGGGGGGGGGGCCTCCTCAACCACCAGTAGTGTGTAGCATCCACCTGGATGATGCGACGGCAGCCATAGTGCACCAGAACACCCATCATACACCAGCTGTTAGTGGAGAGGAGAGAGTGATGTAGCCATTTCAGAGATGGGGGTTATCAGGGAAGGACCAGTAGGGGATTTTTAATGACCACAGAGAGTCAGGACCTTGGTTTAACGTCTCATCCGAAAGACGGTTCTCTTTTTATAGTATGGTGTCCCCATCACTATAGTGGAGCATTAGGTCCCACACAGACTACAGGGTGAGCACCCCCTGCCGGCCTCCCTAATACCACTTCTAGCAGCAACTTTAGTTTTCCCCAGGAGGTCTCGTATCCAGATACTGGACAGGCTCAACCCTGCTTAGCTTCAGTGGGAAACCAGACAAGAACTGCAGGAGGATATGGCTCTGGTGAGGTTGGATTATTGTAATGAATTACTGTCTGTTTGTTCCAGTAGGTGCATAAACAAGCTCCAGAATGCAGCTGCAAAAGGGCTTACAAGAACCAGAAGATATCCCCACATTACCCCTATCTTATCCACACTATGTCAGCTCCCTGTAAAATTTTGCATTGATGATAAAATACAACCCCAATTCCAAAACTGTTGGGACACTGTGTAAAATGTAAATATAAAAATATATTTAAAAAATAAATGTAAGTAAAAATAGAATGCAATTTGTAAATCTCAAAAACCCATGTTATTCACAATAAAATTCAGAAAACATATCAAATGTTTAAACTCAGTAATTGTACAATTTTAAGAAAAAAATAAGGTAATTTGGAATTTGATGGCCGCAACACGTCTCAGAAAAGTTGGCACGGGACAGCAAAAGGTTGGAAAATAAGTGTTACTAAAAAGAAACAGCTGGAGGTTAACTGGCAACACGTCAGTAACATGATTGGGTATAAAAAGAGTATCTTAGAGAGGCAGAGTCTTTCAGAAGTAAAGATGGGCAGAGACTAATCTGCAAAAAACTGTATCTACAATTTGTGGAACAATTTCAGAATAATGTTCCTCAACGTAAAATTGTGAAGATTATAAATATCTTATTGCCATAATTTCCCCTCACGCAAAGCACGTGTGTTTTGTTATGGTTTATGTTCTTTCTCCGGCCCTGTATTGTTATTGGTTGTTTCCCTTATGTGTAATCATTAGTCTCTACTGTTTTGTGTTGACCCTTGATTACATTTGTCGTTTAAACCCCTCTTGCCTCATTGTTTGACGCAAAGTATTGCATGAGTGTTATCCATGTACCAAGCCTTTGTTCATAGTTTCATGTCTCATAGTTTTGATCCTGTTCTCGACCTCGTTCTTTGATTCCGGTTTAGCCTCGTTTATGCCGTTTGCAGATCGCCTGACCCAGTGCTTGTTTCTGACCACGCCTATGTTTCATGATTTGGATTTGTCTGCCTGCCTCTCTTCTGTAAAGTTCTTATCTGCACTCGCATCCATTCTCAGCCTACAATACGTGACAGAATACTTCGCTACACCATGGATGCAGCAGGGAGACAGAGCAGATGTCACGCCAGGGGAACCAAGGAAACTGTGCCAGCTTTTGATTCGGTCCAGTTTCCCCAGTCGACTCTCATAGATCTTCCGGATCCATATGATGGGTTATTTGGCTATTCAGAATATTTTCTTGTTGAGTGCCAGTTCTATTTTGCGAGCCTAGCAAACCCCAAGCCCAACAAGAAGCAATTGCTCAAGTTCACGTTGTCCCAGTTCCTTGGCCCAGCCCTCCAGTGGGCGCAGCTCCTAGTGGCCAGGGGATCTAGTGGACTTGAAAATGTAACTAAGTTTGTGGGACTATTTGTGATGGCATTCGGGAGTCCAGAATCCAAAGCCGACCTGGAACATCTTTTTTTTGGGGGGGGGGGGGGTAGATAAACCTTCCTGCCATTCACCACCTACTATGAGCAGGCAAACAGGGTGGCCCCCACACCAGAGCCCCAGCTTGAGACCCAAGAGGCGGTCTCAGCTCCAGATCTCCAGCTGGAGGTCAAAGTGGCAACCTTGGCTTCAGAGCTCTTGCCAGAGGTCAACATGGTGACCTCAACCTCAGAGCTCCTTCCAGAGGTCAATGTGGCGACCTCGGTTCCAGGGCTCGAGCCTGAGACCCACGAGGGGGTCTCCCCTGTAGAGCTCTTGCCAGAGGTCAACATGGTGACCTCAACCCCAGAGCTCCTTCCAGAGGTTAATGTGGCAACCTTGGCTCAAGAGCTCCAACCGGAGACCCACAAGGTGTTCTCACTCCCACCAGGGGGTCTCATCTCTGGAGTTAAAGCATGAGGTTAACGAGGCAACCTCAGTTCCAGAGCCCCAGTCAGAGGTCAGCATGGCGACCTCCTACCCAGATCTCCAGCATGAGACTTACAAGGTGGTCTCACCTCCAGAACTCCCATTGGAGGTCAATGAGGCGACCTCCCACATCAAGTTCCAGTCGAAGGCTGGAAAGCCATGTTCCTGCCTAAGAACAAAGTGACAGCCTCCCAAGCCATGTTCCTGTCTGAGGTCGAAGAGACGGCCTCCCAAGCCATGTTCCTGTCTGAGATCGAAGAGACAGCCTCCCTAGCCATGTTCCTGTTTGAGGTCGAAGAGACGGCCTCCCAAGCCATGTCCCTGTCTGAGGTCGAAGAGACGGCCTCCCAAGTCATGTTTCTCTCTGAGGGCAATGAGATGGCCTTTCAAGCCATGTTCGTGTCTGAGGTTGAAGAGATGGCCTCTCAAGCCATGTTCCTGTCTGAGGTCAACGAGATGTCCTCCTAAGCCATGTTCCTGTCTAAGGTCTACGAGACGGCCTCCCAAGTCATGTTTCTCTCTGAGGGCAATGAGATGGCCTTTCAAGCCATGTTCGTGTCTGAGGTTGAAGAGATGGCCTCTCAAGCCATGTTCCTGTCTGAGGTAGATGAGACGGCCTCCCAAGTCATGTTCCTGCCTAACGACGAAGAGGCAGCCTCCCAATCCACTTTCCTGTCTGAGGTAGAAAGGATGGCCTCTCAAAACGGCTGCTCTGAAACCGAAGTGCGTGCTGCAAGTGTGTGCGTGCGCTCCCGGGTTTTTTAATGACATTGACTTTGTTTATTTTAGACATTTCACACATTTCACATGTTTTGTTATGGTTTATGTACTGTCTCTGCCCCTGTATTTTTATTGGTTGTTTCCCTTATGTGTCATCATTAGTCTCGGCCATTTTGTGTTCACCCTTAATTACGTTTGTCATTTGAAACTCTCGTGCCTCATTGTTCAACACAAAGTATTGCATGAGTGTTATCTGTGTACCAAGCCTTTGTTCATAGTTTCATGTCTCATAGTTTTGATCCTGTTCTCAACCTCATTCTTTGATTCCAGTTTAGCCTCATTTATGCCCGGTTGCAGATCGCCTGACCCATTGCATGTTTCTGACTACGTCTGTGTTTCGCGATTTGGATTTGTCTTATCTGCACTTGCATCCATTCTCAGCCTCCAATACGTGACATTCCTCATCAGTATACAGTACATAATATCATCAAAAGGTTCCGAAAAAAATCTGGCGAAATCTCTGTGCCCAAGGGACAAGGGTGAATATCAATATTGTATGCCCATGATCTTCAAACCCTCAGGCGACACTACATTAAAAAACAGGCATGATTCTGTAATGGAAATCACTGCATGGGCTCAGAAACACCTCCAGAACTCACTGTCTGTGAACACAGTTGCTGGTTAAAGCTCTATCATGCAAAGAAGAAGCCATATGGGAACATAATCCAGAAACAGTGCCGTCTTCTCTGGGCCAAAGCTCATTTAAAATGGACTGAGGCAAAGTGGAAAACTTCTGTGGTAAGACAAATCAAAATTTGAAATTCTTTTTGGAAACCATGGATGCCATGTCCTCTAAACTAAAGAGGAGAGGGACCATCCGGCTTTTTATCAGCGCTGAGTTCAAAAGCCTGCATCTCTGATGGTATGGGGGTGCATTTATGCCTGAGGAATGGGCAGCTTGCACATCTGCAAAGGCACCATCCATGCTGAAAGGTATATACAGGTTTTATAGCAACATATGCTTCCATCCAGATTCTGTCCCATCTTTACTCTGCCTCTCTAAGATACTCTTTTTATACCCAATCATGTTACTGATCTGTTGCCAATTAACCTAATTAGATACAAAATGTTCCTCCAGCTGTTTCTTTTTAATAACATTACTTTTCCAGCCTTTTGTTGCCCCATCCCAACTTTTTTTGAGACGTGTTGCGGCCATCAAATTCAAAATTACCATATTTTTCCTCAATTTAAACATTTGATGTTTTCTACTGTGAATAACACGTGGGTTTATGAGATTTGTAAATCATTGCATTCTGTTTTTATTTACACTTTACTAGGGATGTCACGATACCAAAAATCTAGTAGTTGGTACTGATACAACCAAAAGTACACGATACTCAATACCAAAGTCGATACCATGGTGTGGTATAAAAATTAAATTTTAAAAAATAAAATTAAAAAAACTCTACTGGAGGACATCCTCCTCTGGCTGATGCTGGCAAAGAGATAGAAAGAGAGAGAGAGAGAAAGAGAGAGGGGGGGGTATTTTAGTTATCAAACACTGTCTGACAATGAGTGGAGGTGCACTCCTAAACGTGCGCGCACACACACAGACGTGCGCGCACACACAGACGCGCATGCGCACACACACACGCACACACACACACCTTATACTCTGAATGCAAGCATTAGTTTAAATTCACTGATATGGTGGCAGGCCAAAAAGATTTATTAAAAGCATGAACATTTGAATAATTATTAGTGACATTAGGCTACATTTAGCTGACAGGACACGGGCTGAATGGCAATGCATGGTGGCCCATTCGGAGGTAGTTTATAACATTGCAATGTGTTAGCGTCGTTAACAAATAACTGGCTATCGCAAACATTACATGGAGCATAACGTTAGCTGGTTTCACGGCTACAATGCCAGCTGCCTCAAACAAATATAATATAGGACCGTCTTTCAGGTGTTCGCCAAATTCCAGGTGTTACCTCACGTTGTTTGAAATGAACGATAGCATCAGTTGCACACCGGAAACCGATACTAGATTTCCTCTTTTCCTCTCAACGAGTCGGGGCGGAGCTAAACTTGTTAAGCTAAGCTAATCTTCTGTAGTTTTTCCCGTGTGCTTGTAGGCGTTCTTCTTCTTCTTCACCACATGTGGACCGACTAAAACACTTGCGTGTATTTGCTGCCCCCATCAGGTCCAGAAGAATCGCAGCCTCGGTACTTTCAGTACTTTCGTTACAACCGGTGCCAACGCTACTGCAGAAAACAAGTACCGTCACGTTTTTAAGAATGTTGGTACCGACTTGGTACCGAAGTATCGGTTCTTGTGACATCCCTACATTTTACACAGCATCCCACCTTCTTTGGAATCGGGGTTGTACTACTATTGTAATACTGAAGGGTCTCGCGCCACAATACCTGAGCGAGCTTTTGGTCTTTTATGATCCACCACGCCTACTTACATCAAAAGGTGCAGGGTATTTGTTGGTACCTCGAATAGTTAAGGCTACAACTGGGGGAAGAGGTTTCTCTTACAAAGCCCCACAGTTATGGTACAGCCTTCCAGTTAGTGTTCGGGACTCAGACACAGTCACACTGTTTAAGTATAAGCTGAAAATATATTTGTTTAGTCAAGCTTTTTGTGAATAGATTTTTTCTTAGGTAAAGGAGCAGATCTAGAGGGCTCGCAGGCATAGAGTGTTGTGGTGAACTGGGATGTTTGGATGATTACAAGTACATGATTTGAAAGGATGTTTGAACAACATACCTTGCAAGGTCTGTGGGGCAGTTCGATGAATGGACATTGTTGAAACAGGAGCCTGATTGATCGGTCTTTTCTTTCTTAATTTGCAGGGATTAGTAGGGGAGCCAGGATCACCAGGCAGAGATGGAGAGAAAGGACAGAAGGTAGACTTTTAAATCTGAGCCTGATTTGAACACTCTTGCATTGCAGACTGCCAGACAGTAAGAGACAACCTGTATGCTTAAGATGAGCATACTTATATAAATTGCATTAATAAGAGTGCAAGAGTTCAAGTCTCACTTAACAGGAATTTCACTCTGATCTCCTCTAAAGAAAAGATTTCTAAGTTTTATTTACTTATTTTGTGTATTATTTTGTCTATTCAGGTGACACCTGAAAGTGAAGCAGTGTAAATAAAAAAAAAGCACCTGCAATAACCAGCAAATTACTAAGTGATGATAAATGATTTTAATATGTATCAACGCATATTGCATTTGTTGAATATACACAGTGTGTGTGTGTGTGTGTGTGTGTGTGTGCATGTGTGTGTGTGTGTGTGTGTGTGTGTGTGCAGGGTGATCCTGGTGGAATCCGAGGGCCACAAGGCCTGCCAGGTCCCAAGGGCGAGCCTGGAGTTGGAGCACTTGGTTATACTGTAAGTCATAGTTGCTACACTGCCAGTTCATTCATTGAGAGACCAGTCCTCTCTTTCAGCCTAATCTCACATTAGGATTGGTACAGATTTTTCAGTAAAACATTCATTAAGGTACGAAAGTCCACTACCATCATTTTTATGTCTCAGATTTCAGTGATGTATTACAGGACAATACATATCAACTGAGAAAATATTTAATTTGTTTTGACAAATAAAAATCCACTGTAATATATGGAATCAACATCAAGCAGTGTGCCAATAATACACAAACACACACTATATAGCCAAAAGTATGTGGACACTGATCATCACATGTGCATGTTGAACATCCCATTCCAGATTTAACCCCCTTTGCTGTTATGATAACCGCCACTCTTTTGAGAAGGCTTTCCACTAGATCTTGGAATGTGGTTGTGGGGCTTTGTGCCCATTCAACCACAAGAGCATTGGCGAGGTCGGCACTTATATCCGGGCAAGAAGGCCTGGAATGCAGTTTACATTCAAATTCATCCCAAACGTGTTCAGTCAGGTTGAGGTCAGGTGTTTCTCCAGGCCAATCGAGTTTGTCCAAACGAGTCTTGACAAATCATGTATTCATGGACCTCACTATGTACACAGTGGCATTGTCATACTGAAACTGGTTTGGGCTATGCCCATGAGTTCCAGTGAAGGTTAATCTTAATACTACAAAGATATTCTAGAAGGTTGTGGCATCATTTTGTGGAGGGCACAAGAAGGAAGAAGCCTTGTGAGAAAGCAAGCCTATCCACATATGGCTGGTATGGGAATAATTAATTATTTTTCCATATGGTAAGTATTCCAGTTTTTATGGAATATACATGATTTGTCAGGTACATAAATATTTGCACAAAGTTACTGTTATTCCAGCTGTCTACCACAGTATATAAAACTGAAATAAAATTCTGAGAATACGAGCTCAAAGTGTAGACATTCAGCTGTAATTTGAGGATATTTACACCCAAATCGGCAAATGGTGTAGGAATTACAGCACCTTTTATATGTGGTCCCACCTCTTTTAAGGAACCAAAGGACAGTTGGCTGCTCAGCTGTTCCATGGCCAGGTGTATGGTATTCCATTATTTCACTTACAAGTAAGCAGATAAAAGGTCTAGATTTGATTTCAAGTGTGGAATTTACATTTGGAATCTGTTGACATTAATTCTCAATATGAAGTCCTTTAGGACCTTTATCTGTTTATCTGCTGTCATTGCCAGTGAAGCAAACCATCATTAGGTTCAAAAATCAAAATAAATCAAAGGTTGGCCGTGTCAGCAGAACTTGGCGTAGAAGGTTGCCTCGTCGACCCCTAGCTGGAACTTGGCATGGGAGGTCGCCTCGTCGACCTCGGTCAAGAACGTGGCTTGGGAGGCCATCTCTTTGTCCTTGGTCAGGAACGTGGCTTGGGAGGCCATCACTTTGACCTCGGTCAGGAACGTGGCTTGGGAGGCCATCACTTTGACCTCAGTCAGGAACGTGGCTTGGGAGGTCGTCTCTTCGACCTCGGTCAAGGAACGTGGCTTGGGAGGCCGTCTCTTCGACTTCGGACAGGAACTTGACTTTATGCTGGAGCTCTGGAGATGAGACCACCTCGTGGGTCTTGTGCTGGAGCTCTGAGAAGGAGGTCGCCATGTTGATCTCCAACTGGGGCTCTGGAGCTGAGGTTGCCACATTGACCTCAGATAAGTGTTCAGCCGGTGAGACCACCTCATAGGTCTCATGCTGGAACTCTGGGGAGGAGGTCACCATGTTGACCTCCTACTGGAGCTCGGCAGGTGAGACCACCTCATGGGTCTCGGGTTGGAGCTCTGGAGATGAGGTTGCCACGTTGACCTCCAGCTGGAGCTCTGCAGCTGAGACTACCTCGTGGATCTCAGGTTCAAGCTCTGGAGATGAGGTCACCACGTTGACCTCCGGCTGGAGCTCTGCAGGTGAGACCATGTCGTGGGTCTCAGGTTGGAGCTCTGGAGATGAGGTCGCCACATTGACCTCCGGCTGGAGCTCTGGTGTGGAGGCCACCCTCTTTGCCTGCATATAATAGTTGGTGAATGGCAGGGCAGGTTTATCTGCCAGGCTGACCCTCCCCAAAAGATGTTCCACGTCAGCCTTAGATTCTGGACTCCTGAACACTGTCACAACTATTTCCACAAACTGGGTTGCAGTCCCAAGTTCCCTGGCTCCCTTGTCCACTAGGAGCCGCACCCACTGACGGGCTGATCCAAAGAACCAAGACCACATGAACTTGAGCCATTGCTTCTCCTCCAGCTTGGGGTCTGCTAGGCTCACAAAATAAAACTGGCAGTCCACATGAAAATATTCAGGATAGCCAAAAAATCCATCATAAGAATCTGGGAGCTCCATGGCAGTCCATTGAGGAAACTGGATCGAATCCAAGGCTGGCACAGTTTCCTTGGTTTCCCTGGCATGGTGTCTTCTCCTTCTTCCTGCTGCATCCATGGTGAGGCGAAATATTCTGTCACATACTTAAACGTAATGGAGGTTAGGACGGATGCAAGTGCAGATAAGAGCTTTTATTAAAGAGAGGCAGGCAGACAAATCCAAATCATGAGACAATAGCGTGGTCAAAA
The DNA here is from genome assembly GCF_023375685.1 of Ictalurus furcatus. Classification (NCBI taxonomy): domain Eukaryota; kingdom Metazoa; phylum Chordata; class Actinopteri; order Siluriformes; family Ictaluridae; genus Ictalurus; species Ictalurus furcatus. The sequence goes on from NC_071283.1 coordinate 6,483,138, forward strand.
ACAAGCAATGGGTCAGGCGATTGGCAAACAGGCATAAACTAGGCAAGGCAAAAGCAAGTAACAAGAATCAAGATCAAAGACTATGAAACAACACAAGGAACAAGGTACAAACCCTTGGAATGGTGACAACACTCAGTACTTCGCAACATACAAGATACACGAGGGGTTTAAATAACAAATGTAATCACGGGTAAAACACAAGACATTTGAGAACAATGATGACACACATACGGGAAACAACCAATGAAAATACAGGGGCGGAGACAGGACATAAACCATAACAAATGCATGTTTAGACAGTAAACAAAGTCAGTGTCACTGAAAACCCAAAAGCGTGCGCTCGCGCTTTCAGCTTGCGCATTGAGCTCATGCGTCGAGTACACGCTTCGGATTTCCGAGCATGCTGCGTGCTACAGTGCTTAGCTCGAGGGGAAATCGTGACAATTATGTTGTCTTGAGAAGTCCAACATACTATTTTGCTTTATAAAATTATTATTATTATTATCATTATTAATATTATTATTAAGCCCCGTAGGGGCGAAGACCCCTATTGTTTTCATTAGTTTTCTTATTCTTCTCCTTCTTCTTCTTCCTCTTATTATTATTATTCCGCTCTGGAAGTCTATGGCAGTCAATAGAACTGTTTGCGGGAAAGTTATGAAATTTGACACACAGATAGAGGATAGTCTGTTCTGTTAATACAGCAAATTTGGAGTCTCAAACTCAATCCCTCTAGCGCCACCAACTGTCCAAATTTGTACTCACGTTTATGTTAACAACTTTTGAAGCATGAGTCCTAGAAACTAAATTTTTTCTGATTCCTTGGCTCAAGACGATCCAATTGCACCCAATGATGTCATTTCCCATCATAAAATTTTTTCGGCCATTTTGAATTTTCGGAAAAACTTACTTTTTCAAACTCTTCCTTGGCCGTTTGTCCAATTTGCATGAAACTTGGCATGCATCATCTAGAGACACTTACGACAAAAAGTTATTCACAGAATTTTGATAAACCATACCATTTTTGAACGGAGCCTCAAAAAATTTGAAGAATAATATTGAACTTGAGGCTGTATATCTGCAACGCTTTGAGGGATTGTAACGAAACTTAGTATGTGTCATCACCATCTGGCCCTGAGGTTACAGTGGCAAGAAAAAGTATGTGAACCTTTTGGAATTTCATGGTTTTCTGCATAAATTTGTCATAAAATGTGATCTGATCTTCATCTAAGTCATGGGTATTGACAAATATAATGTGTCTAAAATAATAACACAAAAAAATTCTGATCTTTCATGTCTTTATTGAGAACAACCAAAAAAACCTCATAGTGCTTGTGTAAAAAGTATGTGAACCCTTGAGTTAATGACCTCAAAAAAGCTTTTTTTTTGCACACCTGGAGTCTCGTTAAGAAAATGAGTTTGGAGGTGTGGACTACAGCTACTTTGACTGATAAAAACCCCTCAAACTTTTGGAGTTTGCTCTGCACAAGAAGCACATGCTTATGTGAGCCATGCCTCGCCAAAAAGAGCTTTCAGAGGATCTATGATCAAGAATTGTTGATTTACATAGAGCTGGCAAGGGTCACAAAGTGATATCAAAGACTTAAGAAATTCACCAGTCTACAGTAAGGCAAACATTTTACAAATGGAGATACTTTGGGACTGTTGCTACTCTACCAAGAATTGAGCGCCTAGTCAAAATGACACCAAGAGCACATCGAAGACTCAATGAGGTAAAGAAACAACCCCGAATGACAGCCAAAGATTTGAAGGCATTATTGGAACTGGCTAACATCTCTGTTCATGAGTCTACAATACGTAAAACATTGAACAAGCAGGGTATCCATGGCAGGACACCACAATGGAAGCCACTGCTTACTAAAACGTACATTGCTGCACGTCTGAAGTTTGCAAAAGAGCACACTGACATTCCACAGCGGTATTGGCAAAATGTTTTGGACCGATGAAACTAAGATTGAACTATTTGGAAAAACCACACAGCACTACATCTGGCGTAGAAAGGGCACAGCATATCATCATGAAAACATCACCCCAATCGTAAAGTATGGTGGAGGAAACATCATATTTTGGGCCTGCTTTGCTGCATCAGGGCCTGGCCAGCTTGCAATCATTGAGGGGAAGATGAAATCCCAAGTATATCAGACAATTCTTCAGGATAATGTGAGAATGTCTGTACATCAGCTGAAACTGTGTAGAAGTTGGGTGATGCAACAGGACAATGACCCAAAACACCAGAGCAAGTCCACAACAGAATGGCTTCAGAAAAACAAAATCGGTCTTTTGGAGTGGCCAAGTCAGAGCCCAGACCTCAACCCAATAGAGATGCTATGGAATGACTTGAAGAAAGCCATACACATGAGACGTCCAAAGAATATGACAGAGCAAAAACAGTTCTGCCAGAAGGAATGGGCTAAAATTCCTCCTGAACGTTGTGCAGGTCTGATCCACAGCTACAGGAAGCGCCTGGTTGAGGTTATTGCTGCCGGGGGGTCAACCAGTTATTAAATCTAAGGGTTCACTTATTTTTTCCACTGCCATTTTGAATGTTGAATGAGTGTGTTCAATAAAGACATGAGGGATCAGAATTTATTTTGTGTTATTATTTTAGGCACATTATATTTGTCAATACCCTTGACTTAGATGGAGATCAGATCACATTTTATGAGAAATTTATGCAGAAATCCATGAAAGCTTCACATACTTTTTGTTGCCACTGTAAATACTTACAGGTCATTGTGCTTGTGCTTGGTTGTTTTTATGGCGTGTCCTCTATCTTCCTCACTCACTCAATTTCAATATTAATTTTATCCTGGTCAGGGTCGTGGTGGATTTGGTGCCATCCCGGGCACACACCCTGGATGGGACACCAGTCCATTGCAGCTCTATTGTCCTGTATTGTTTAACTCAAAGTTAATTCTTGGTTGGTGTCTTAGGCATGGTTTCCCCTAAAATATGATTTTACATACTTTTTTGATAGGCAGAGGTAGTACCTGGGCCAAGAGGATCAAGAGGGCAAAAGGTGGGTCACAATAGTTACAGTGCCTTGCAGAAGTATTCAACCCACCTAAAAGTCATCATCTGCAAAAATGCTGTATTCAACCCCTTCAGAGTACTTCCCCCATTCTTTTTGGACGGTTGTTCTGGACCACAATTTTCAAATAGAGCCACAGATTCTTGATTGGATTGAGATATTGACTTTGACTTGATCACTGTTTAACAATCACATTTTTGTGTTCAACCACTCTTTTGTTGCTTTGGCCTGTTGAATGGTGAAGTTTCTCCAAGCTTTCTTAAAGAATCTCCTTTATTTGCACCATTGACCTGTCCCAGATGCCCAGTCCCCACTGAGAAAATGCTTCCCCACAACAAGATGCTGCCACCCCAATACTTCACTTTTGGGACAGTGTTTGTTGAGGAATGGGCAATGTTAGGATATCGCATTTTGAATTTAGTATTTTTTCATCTGACTTGAAAACATTTTAACTGGGTCACTCTGAACTCCAGACCACTTTGATGTGATTTATCTTCAGTAATGGATTCTTTCTAGCCACCCTCCCATACAGGCTATTTGTATGCAGAATTCTTGCTATCATTGACTGGCGCACCTTCACTCCAGTCTCAGCCAATGACCTCTGTGGCTTAAAAGTGATTATTGGCCTCTCTGTGACTTCCCTTACAACTTGTTGTGACTTCCCTTACAAATCCCTTCTTGCTCTGATGCTGAGTTTTGAGGGATAGCCTTGTCTGGGCACTAGCTGGGTGGTATGATGCACCTTCCATTTCCTCACAATTGATCCAGCAGTGCTTACTTGGACATCCAATCACTTGGATATTATTTTGTATGGTTTTCCTATCTTGTGCATGTTTGTAACTTCTCTAATTTCCTTAGAATGCTCTTTGGTCTTCATTTTCAAAGCTTTCCTTCAGTTTCAGTCTGACAAATAGTACTTGAACTAAGGGGGCTTTCATAAGGAAAGGTTAACTTTTTTAATGATTCACAGATAGACTAACTGTCAAAGTCAGTTGTGTCTTTATTATTATTGTTAAGGCAATATACATTATTTTCTTTGTAAACTTGAAACTGCCACAGCAATACTTTTGTAAACAGCAGTTTTTAATTAGTAATTTTTGTCATGGGATTTTTTCTTACATAAAACCAATAGCACTTTAAATTAATTTTGAGGTCAAAATTTGAGGTCTTTTAAAAATAGAATATGACACAGCACAAAATGCACAAGTGACATTTGCACTCCACATGAATTTGATGACTTTTAAGGGGGTTGAATACCTTTGCAAGGCACTGTTTGTGTTTAAAAATGCAACAGTTATACCTATGATCTCTAATGCTCACTTTATTTTCCTGTCCATTGGCTTATTCTACTGCTAACTGATTTGATCACAATTTTTTGTGGACACAGATATTATTGTTTACTATATTAGAGAAGTAAATTGTTAATATTATTTATAAAAGTAAATTAAGTGTATTATAATAATAATAACAAATGTTGATTATATTTTGTCAAACTATAAAAGAAGCATTTTTCTTGGTTAGCTGAAATATGAAATATGTTACATGTAAATATGAAAAATGTCAATTGCATTTTTGTAAATGCATACTCTCACTGTCCACTTTATTAGGAGCACCTGCACATTCATACAGTTATTTAATCATTCAATCATGTGGCAGCAGCACAATGCATAAAATCATGCAGATACAGATCAAGAGCTTCAGTTAATGTTCATATCAAACATCAGAATGGGGAAAATGTGATCTCTGTGATTTTATCTGTGGCAGGGTTGTTGGTACCAGTTGAACTGGTTTGATTATTTCAGAAACTGTTGATCTCCTGGGAATTTCACACACAACAGTTTCTAGCATTTACAAAGAATGGTGCGAAAAACAAAACAAAAAAATTCTGTGAGCAAAGGGTCTGCAGGCTGAAACTTGTTGATGAGAAAAATCAGAGGAGACTGACTGACAGGAAGTCTATAGTAACTCAAATAAGCACTCTTTACAACCATGATGAGCAGAAAAGGATCTCGGAATGCACAACACATCAAACCTTTAGGTGGATACACTACAATAGTAGAAGACCACATCAGTTTCCACTCCTGTCAGCCAAGAACAGAAATCCGAGGCTATCATGGGCACAGACTCACCGAAACTGGACAGTTGAAGACTGGAAAAAGACCAGTCTAGTGAGTGTTGTGTGAGAAAATCCGAGGACATCAGCAGTTTATGAAATACTCAAACCAACTCATCTGGCACCAACAGCCATGCCACAGATAAAGTCATAGATATCATGTTTCTTCATTCTGATGTGAAGCTCTTGATCTGTTTCTGCATGATTATTTGCCTTGCGCTGCTGTCACATTATTGGCTGATTAGATAATTGCATGAGTGTACAGGTGTTCCTAATAAAGTGGATGGTATTTGTACATTGTGAATTTGTCTTTTTAAATGATGTCCTGCAGTGGTGAATAGCCTAAATTAACATAGTGTTTAATATGTTAAATACTTGGCCTTTATCTTTTCTCTCTGTTAGGGAGAGAGGGGAATGCCAGGGATACCAGGAGAGCCAGGAGAGAAAGGAGAACCTGGGGTGGGAATTCGTGGTCCACCTGTAAGAGTATTCTATATTATTAAATTATTGCCTCGATTGGATTTTATATGGGGCATCAGTTTTACCAAAATACAAGTAAACAAATCACTATTACAAGTTGTCTTACTAGTTCTTTGGTTTAAGGGCTTTGTGATTATGATAGAATTAATTTAGATATATGATGCCTTCGGACTCACAGGAAGGCTGACTTCAAAGTAGACATTTTAAGGGTACAAATCATTGTCTTGTGAATCACTGTCCTGTGAAATGTGGCCAAATGATTTTTCCTGTTACATCTAAAGGGCATGATGGGACCAAAGGGGGAGCCAGGAGTAGAGGTACATTCTTAATGACGTTTATTGTTTCTTTGTTTTTCCTTACTGAATGTAGTGTTGCTTAGATTAAGTACGAAAGATTGTATTAAGCTGATGCTTCTTTGTCTCAGGGTCCACATGGCCCTCCAGGTTTACAAGGTCCTCCTGGAGCCCCAGGAAGCGAGGTATCGCTTGTCTAGTTTTGAATCTTATTTTTCACTGTTTATAATTAATTAGTAAAATAATACAAATGCTGTATATTTGTTAATTTATTGTGCTCTCCTATAAGGAAAACATGCCCATGATTTGAAGGATAAGGTGACCTGTTGTTCTCTTGAGGTGTCATTTATCATTTTATCCATAACAAGTTGATCTATGAGATAAGCAAATCCCCTTCGATGATCAAATAAAAAAGGCTTGACAAATTACCAGCACAAGCAAATTATGCTTACAAAAATACAGCTCATTTTACAAAAATAGAACCCATGTTATAATTTATTTGTATTTAATTACTATTCATTCAACATAGATTGGTAAATAATAAAGAAAAATTGTGGACAATTGTTGCACCAAAGACCTTACTCTTTATATTTGTGGTCAAACTCTCAATCTTAATGGGACCAGATTGATACTTTATTAAAGTTTATTTGTTAAACAAGTAAACTGGTTAGTTCAGATAGACTCATAGGCACTGCTGCTGATTGTGAGCTGTATTCATAGTTGAGTTAAGTGTTTGTAGTGAGTATATTGTGATTGTGAATCAATAATTATTGTTATCTGATTTCTATTACATCCCTCCAAAATCTTTGCGGTAATCTATACAGTGGAGCTTGAAAGTTTGAGAACCCTTTAGAATTTTCTATATTTTTGCATGAATATGTCCCAAAACATCAGATCAGTCCAAAAGTAGACAAATAGAGCCAAATTAAACAAATAAGACAAATATATTATACTTGGTCATTTATTTATTAAGGAAAATGATCCAGTATTACATATCTGTGAGTGGAAAGTATGTGAACCTTTAAGAATACAAGTTAATTTGAAGGTGAAATTAGAGTCAGGTGTTTTCAATCATGGGATGACAATCAGGTGTGAGTGAGTGCCCTGTTTTATTTAAAGAACAGGGATCTATCAAAGTCTGATCTTCACAACACATTTGTGGAAGTATATCACGGCACAAATAAAGGAGATTTCTGAGGAACTCAGAAAAAATAGTTGTTGATGATCATGAGGCTGGAAAAGGTTACATAACCATCTTTAAATAGTTTGGACTCCACCAATCCACAGGTAGACAGATTGTCTACAAATGGATAAAATTCAAGACTCCCCAGTGGTAGTCAACCAACAAAGATCATTCCAAGAGCAAGACGTATAATAGTCTGCGAGGTCACATAGGAACCCAGGGTAACTTTTAAGCAACTAAAGGCCTCTCTCACACTGGCTAATGTTAACGTTCATGTTCATGTTCATGAGTCCATCATCAGGAGAACACTAACAACAGTGGTGTTCATTGCAGAGTTGCAAGGAGAAAGCCACTGCTCTGTGGGTCACGCAGCAAGACAATGACCATATGCAAACAAGTTGTTCTACCATGGTCTACCATGGAATGGTTAAAGAAGAATATAGTTAATGTTTTGGAATTGCTAAGTCAAAGTCCTGACCTTAATCCAACAGAAATGCTGTGGAAGGACCTGAAGCAAGCAGTTCATGTGAAGAAACCCACCAATATCCCAGAGTTGAAGCTGTTCCCTTTCAAAGGGAACTCCACGTTGCGTTTAGCATTAACACTATGGGAGCGCCCCTCGCGCGCATGACCGGCATCTGAAGCTTGTGTAAAATCATGCCTATTTATAGGCCTGCCATGATCAGGTGACGTGGCAATTAAGCGCGTCGCATGATAAATTTTGATTCCCTCAAAATAACTCAACACACAGCCATTAATGTCTAAACCGCAACAAAAGTGAGTACACCCCTAAGTGAAAATTTCCAAATTGGGCCCAATTAGCCATTTTCCCTCCCCGGTGTCATGTGACTTGTTAGTGTTACAAGGTCTCAGGTGTGAATGGGGAGGAGGTGTGTTAAATTTGGTGTCATCGCTCTCACACTCCCTCATACTGGTCACTGGAAGTTCAACATGGCACCTCATGGCAAAGAACTCTCTGAGGATCTGAAAAAAAGAATTGTCGCTCTACATAAAGATGGCCTAGGATATAAGAAGATTGCCAAGACCCTGATACTGAGCTGCAGCACGGTGGCCAATACCATACATCAGTTTTACAGTACAGGTTCCACTCAGAACAGGCCTCAAATTTTTGAAGAATCTGACGCCATCCACCAGGATGATGAAGATGAGATGTGGGTGGACCTTCCAGCAGGACAACGATCCAAAGCATACATCAAAAGAAACTCTTAATTGGTTTCAGAGAAAAAAAAATCAAGGTGTTAGAATGGCCCAGTCAATCACCTGATTGATCCCACTGAACAAGATTTAAAGATAATATGTCTAGAAGAATGGGCCAAAATCACACCTGAATACTGTGGCTGATTAATTTCTTCATTCAGGAAGCATCTTGAAGCTATCATTACAAACAAAGGCTTCTACACTAAGTATTAAATACATTTTAGTTAGCGTGTTCAATACTTTTTTTTTCCTGTGCCATTCCGCTTTATTACACATAACTTTATTTATGGACTTTAATGTTTGGATTTCTTAATGTTTGAATTTCTTGAGTTAATACCAAAGTCTGGTGACAATTTCATGCGAATAGCCTCATTGGAAATGTGTTTACTGAAAAAAATGTTGACGCGTTCAGTACGTATTTCCCCCACTAGTTGGAATCTAACCACTAATCTAACCAATTATCAGTTTATGCCTAGACAGTCTTACTTATGTGTTATAATTACAGCCATTTCCCATGAACTGAACAGAGCCAACAATGTCTTTTTGCAAGCATGTATCTGGTTGTTTATGCAGTTATTTTTCCCTATTAGTATCTGACTATGTCTTCTGCTGTTACATTAAGGGACCTCCAGGTCGTGAGGGCAGACCAGGACCTCCTGGTGAACCGGTGAGTTCAGTTCTCCTAGCATGTATGCAAATACAATTCTGTATTTAAAGATCCATATGTGGCATGAACCAGTCATGAACTAGATTGGACAGACCACAAGAAAATTAAAAATGTACAATTTAATAATTATGTGCACATGCTATGTAATACACTTAGTTACCAGTTTATGTTTACACACTGTACATTTTATCAGGTACAACTACTGTACCATATTCTTTTATTCATTGCTTACAGTTTGACAGGATAATCATAAGTCCAGCACACACTGCAGTCATCCAATGGTTATTAATAGTATCTCTTATTTTATATGAATGGGCCAACAACATTTATAGATTAATAGAATTAATTCTACAACAGTTAGTTCCGGTCCACTAATTTGATTGGTTGAGTGGCGTTCCAAGAGTGCTTATATTTCCTATAACTGCATGGGTACGTTTCACTCTGCACGGCTATTGAACCAGTATATACTAATCAGTATGTGTGTGTAGTATAACTAAAATCCCGGAAATATTACAACCACCATTTTGGTATTGTCACGTGACCTTCGACGTCATCATAAACACAACATTCTTAAAGGGACCACCAGTTTAAAGCAACCGCACTAACGGCAAAATGCACATCAGGAAAGTTAACTGAATTAGCTATTTTAATCTGGTTAACAGGTTGAGATAAATTTGTTACCATTCGCTTGGCTGGCTAAGGCATGATGGAGATCACAAAAAAAGGTTTCAAGTGCTGTGACAACTGTTTCCTTGTTTAAACCTTCAAAAAGTTAACAATGTATCCGGGTATTGTTAAACAAGTCCTGTTTTCACCAAGGTTTAATACTTAAAAAGAGCCTACTGTCATGTATCAGGGAAGGAACTCTGGACTCCAGTTCCCAGCAGCCACTGCACCACACTCATCAGTCACATGACCACCTGCATGTCACTGTAGTCACTTCCTGGCACGCTTATATATAGTCACTGTTTGCACTGCTTCTTTGTCTCACGTTGTCGTCTTTCCATGTTTTTGTCTATGTTGCCGTGTTTAGTTTTTTGCCACAGTGTGTCGTATGTTTGTTGTAGAGTCTTTTGTATCTTGTTTGTTATTAAATGTTTGAAAATCCGCGCTTGCATCCGTGCTCAACTTCGTTTCGTGACACCCACGCGCTGCCTTTCACTATTTTCTTTTTTCTGAGCTCGTCCGCACCAGTCCCGTTGGATTACGATTGACTAGTGCGTATTGGTTGCATACAGCAAAATCTCCCCGGAAGTAGTACACCATCTGGATATTTCTCGCATACTGAGAATTCGGACGGCGAGACAGAGAGCATCCATTAACGGTGGAGAAAACTTTGTCGATTTTATTCAGACGACTCTGAGTTTTGACGGGGTTAGCAACAACTGTACCGTGCATGCAATATCATGGGCAAAAGTACGGATGAGATAATGAAGGGATGTCTTAAGATGTCGAAGTCCTGAAAATGACCTCTCTGAAGTGCAAGATGTTACAGGGACTGTCACTGCCAGTTTCACAAGTTTGGCGAGTTCTGGCAACATGGTTCTCAAACTAGCTGCATTTACATTGACAACAATAATCCACTCTTAATCTTAAGACCATACTCTAATTAAGAAACTACCATGTAAACAGCAATTTTTACATACCTTAATCTAATTAAGGTCATGATCGAATTAAGCTCTAATTGAATTAAGACAGGTGGAGTACTCCTATTGTATTTGCATTATGGACGTGTATTACAGACATGTAAGCACCTTAATCACATTATGAACACATTATGCCTTTGAAAAGGCAGGCATTCTTATCCATGTCCATAGAAAGCATGGTACGTATTGTGACCCATAAATTCCACCAATCCGAGAGGTTCTTGAGTTACAATAGACTTTTTGATTGGTTCAATTAGTGGAGAATATCTCGTTTTTCCACGGGATCGCGCCTATGATCTCGGGAATCAGCTGTTGTCAAAACCAAGAAATCTCAATCTGCGGAGAGATTCCAGTTAAAAAGGGAAAGTGACAGTGCCTGTGCTAAAACGAGAATAAAAATTGCCGTGGCTTTTGAAAGGTGGCGAAAATTCAGAGATCTCAAGGGATTGAAGACAGTGATGGCTTTTTAAACTGTTGAACAGGTAACACATTTTAGTGGCTTAATAGGTAGCTTGCTAACATTAGCATGCTTGTTCTCTTGATTCAGCTAGGTATCAAGTTTCCTATGTTTTTTTTTTTTGTTTGTTTTGTTTTGTTTGGTCATTGTGTTAAATTGCACTTATTTTCTGCTAGCTATGAGAGAGAGAGCAACTCGCCTCTACTCCAAGAAAACCATATCCACTGCCATCTCTATTGTCAAGTATTGGAGGTCACATACATCCCATATGAATACCTCAGTGTTGCAAAGTCTTGCAAGACAAATAAGCAACTGCAGCTTCAAAAACAATCCCAAAATAAGCCCAATATTATTATAGCCTTAATCTAAGCAGACTCAATAAATGAGCTTTCAACATATTAAACTGAAACCACTCACACTTTAAAAAGTAAAAACAGAATTTATTTAATTAAAAAACATCAAACGGCAACAATGCTTATAGGGAGGTCAGGCACTATCCACTCATCTCTGAACACGTGAGCAGAATGTGATTGGAGAGATGGAAGTGGAGATTACATAAGAACCATAAATATTAGTAGATATGGTTTCTCATTCACCCATTCACACACACCCCAATGGCAGCAGAGCTACTATGCAAGGCATAAGGAGGAATTTGACTTGCCATTGAGAGGTGTCTTGGCCAAGGACACTTTGGAATGTGGAGTCATGTGGCCAGGGAATCGAACTGCCAACCCTACGATTAGTGGACAGCACTATTATTATTGTGAGGCTGTGAGCAGACAATGTCAGTGTATTGGGAGAAAATAGCGACCATAAATGTAAAAAAAAAGTTTCTTGTCAGATTTTTCAAACAAGCAACCACATTTTTTAAAACAAGCCAGGAAAAACTGATGGTATATACATACTTGTCAACTCTGATAAGTATACCTCAAACCATCCGTTATCTCCAGAGCATCCAGAGGAGCAGTGCCGAAGCACAACCCACGTAACTTGCGATTTTATGTGTCAAACAGAGATGGTGATAGAGAGGCAAAAGTTCAGTATTATAGCTTTAACTTATGATTTTAATATAATAGGCTTTATGGCAATTCAAATATCCATACCACAATTCTCCTCATTGAGCTGAGTGTTTTGACATGTCACATGTTTATGTTGAGGTAGATTTGTGATCCCACTTATTTTGGGGGTTAATGTGCATGTTATTAGAATACCCATAATGCAATTCTCATTGTTGAGCTGTGTGTTTTGACATGTCATATGTCTATGTTGAAGCAGTTTTGTAGTTCCACTTATTTTGGGAGTTCACATGCACGTGACATCATGTGATGTAACTCGAATACTCATAATGCAGTTCTCCTCATTGAGCTGTGTATTTTGATGTCACATGTCTATGTTGCTGTACTTGTCTGATTCTATTTATTTTAGGGGTCAACATGCACTTGATGTCACTAAAATTACCAATGATGCATTTCTGCATACTCAGTTGAGAGTATTGTTATTGCTGGCTCAAATTTAGCCTATTACCTGAAGACACTTAAAAATTCAACATAGAAGCAAATACTCACATCTGCAAACCCAGTTGGAGATAGAAAAATAAGACACCAGCCGTGAGTGAGAAGAAGCAAGGTTCCAGATTTATCGGTTCCGTTCCACCACACGAGATCCACACCGATGAGAATTCTCAGAAGTGACCTGACACCTGGAGATGAGGCTCCTTTATTTATACAGTGTTCTACACAAATAATACCATTATTTTTTAGAAAGAGCTTATCAAAAATACCATTCTGTTTTAGAAAGGGCTTATCAAAATTACCACTATGTTTTGGAAAGAGCCTTTTCCGACCACCATTAGGTTTGAAAGGGGTACGAGACACAACATTTCGGAGAGACCTTGGTCTCACAGTTATCTCGCGTTCGCCCCACACCTCCAGGGTCCGGGGTTCGAGCCCCGCCGTGGCCCTGTGTGTGCGGAGTTTGCTTGTTCTCCCTGTGCTGCGGGGGTTTCCTCCGGGTACTCCGGTTTCCTCTCCCAGTCCAAAGACATGCATGGTAGGCCGATTGGCGTGTCTAAAGTGTCCATAGTGTATGAATGGGTGTGAGAGTGTGTATGTGAGTGTGCCCTGCGATGGATTGGCACCCTGTCCAGGGTGTACCCCGCCTTGTGCCCGATGCTCCCTGGGATAGGCTCCAGGTTCCCCGTGACCCTGAAAAGGAGTAAGCGGTAGAAGATGGATGGATGGATGGGGTTCTACTACTGATTTTTGAATGAGTTTGTATGGGGGAAAGTTAATCAGAAAATTTTATCTGGAATTTCACATGATGTGGGAATGGTGATGAAAGTAATCACACACTCGCTTCCCACCATATTCTGAGGTATGATCCGTCTTTTTAAGTCAAACTGTGCGGAACTAGGTAGGATCAGAATATTTCCTATGGAGATAGTAAATTTAAAAAACAGTGTCTCTGGTTCCCTGTTTGCTCTTCTAGACTATTTTTTTAACATTAGCGTGTATTGGGGATTGAGACAGGAAATTCCATGCACATGGGATCAATTACCAAATTGGATTTCCTGCTTCTCTGGACCAAGCTTACAATTATAATTATAATAATAATAATAATAATAATAATAATAATAATAATGAATACATGCCCACCACCTGATATGGCAGCTGCTTCATACTGAAAGGGAAAGTCCTCAAAGGGTTGTTAAAACAGCTCAGAAAATCATTGGCACACAATTACCACCAGTAAAGAACATATACACTACACACTGCCTTAGAAAGAGCGAATCATATACAACCACAGTGTCCTGTATCATGAAACTCTGGACTCCAGTTCCCATCAGCCACTGCACTGCACTGCACTACATGTCACATGACCACCTGCACCTGATTCACGTTTCTGTTAATGAGCACTCTTGTGTATATATAGCCATTGTCTGCACTATTTCTCGGTCTTTCGTTGTCTTAGACTTCTGTCTTCTATGTCATGGTGTTTTGTTTCATGCCGTGGTGCTATGCCAAGTTGCCTTTGTGTCTTTATTTTGTTGTACGTTTGTTTAATAAATGTTATAATCTGCGTTTGCCTCTGCCTCAACCTCGATACGTGACACAGTCACCCTGCACAGGCACTTTTCTGCCCTCTGGCAAATGGCTCAGGACTATTTGAACACACATTATGCGATTCAGGAATAGTTTCTACCCCAGTGCCGTAAGAATGTTCAACACGCATTAATATGTAATAACAGTAATGACACTGGACACTTTGTAATAGCACTAATGTCACTTTGCAACTTGTCACTTTATGCCTATTGTATTCTCATTATTGCCTCATTGACAAGCAATTGTTATTTTTTATAATTCTTGTACACAGAAACATGCATAGCAGTGATGTATCTATTGTAATCCTGAATTGTCTATAGTGTGTGGAGCAGAATTCAAGAAAGTTTTTCATTGTAGTTGTACTGTACACATGGCAATAAACAACTTTGACTTTGAACTCTTTTTCTGAGGTTCTCAGAAAACAACTTCTTTTTGTGCCATGATACACTTCCACAGACATGTGTTGTGAAGGTCATACTTTGATAGATCCCTTTTCTTTAAATAAAATGGGGCTCTCACTCTCACCTGATTGTCGTCCAATTGATTGAAATTGACTGACTCTAATTTCACAGTCAAATTAACTGCTAATCCTAGAGGTTCACATACTTTGAGACTCACAGATATGTAATATTGGATCATTTTCCTTAATAAATAAATGATGAAGTATAATATTTTTTGTTTGTATTAACTCTTCTTATGTTTTCTTCTTTCAGACAGCACTGCCAATTGTCGGAGATGTTGGCTCACTTCTGAAGGTATTGTGTTTTTCATAGTCTCTCTAGTTGTCTTGTAAGTATGTACTCGGTCCATACCAATGTCTTTGTCTATATTATTCTATAGAGACAATATTCATGATTGACTAAAACAGAGGTTTTACAACAACAAGCAGGCTAAGACAGTTCAGTTTCGTTTGAAAAGTTCAAGCATGATGTCCTCTTATAATTATTAGAATTTTTCTTACTAGGGGTTAGTACATAAGAATTATAATGGTCATGTTTCTTAAAGTAATCAGTCTCATAAAATTATATGGATGTTAATATTCAAGGCTTTAGATATTAGTAAAATAATTCACTATAATTAATTGATTAAATTCATTAATAATGTAAATTGCCATAAATAAACTATTATATCGTAATTATTAATTAAAAATAATAATAGTGACAAAGTTTTAGAGTTCTTCAATGGTAGTTTGGCTTCAGTTTTGATCTGAAGGACAGCAAACACAGGAATAGAGTCATTTTTATTGACCATTTAAATCAGCAAAAACAGGTAGCGGTGCATTATAAAAATGGCAGTGAATGTTTTAAATGAGTAGATATTTGTGTGTGTAAACAATATTGCTGCCATTTGTCAATCAGTTTTAATCATGGGGGCTTAATTTATTCAGACAGCTCTAACGTATGTTTTCATGGATTTGCATGAAATTTGAAACATACTTTATATCCAGGACAAGATTTTGAGATCATGTGCAAAGTGACAAAAACAAGCTTAATAAACATGTCAGTTTTCAGCAGGTATGTGACAGGGTAAACAGTGAGCTATTGTTAATAACTTAAAAATATTGTCCCTCTAAGGACACCCTAATAACTGATACAGTCTCACTCAACCTGGCCTCTAGAAGTGCTATCTTTTGTAAAATAAGGGGTTCAGTGAAAGTTCTTTTTTGCTACGTTTTGTTTCCTTTTAACCCTAAAAATGTGTCTTTTTGACCATTTAGCTCCACCACTCAAATGTTTGATAATGTGCAATATTGCAGCATATACATCACATTTTTTCCATTAAGTCACATACAGGCAATAGTGTAAAACATGTCAGCATAATTCCTGAGTCCTCCTAAATCATTTTGCTTTATGGTTTAATTACTTTTCTCTGATATACTTTCTGCCATCTTTAATTAAGATTAGGATCTAAAAAATTTTTCCCCAAAAGCAGTCCTAGGCCATTCATCCAATGCATAAAATATCAAATTTATCAAGTAGAAAGGTTGCTGACAAAACCATACCGAAACAATTTGGCCACTACAGGTCAATGAAATTTTAGCCTATTACATGTACTGTATGTGCTAAAATAGCTGTATTTTCTGATTGCAAAGTCAAATTTAGCATAACTTTACAATACCTGGTCAGTAGGACACTCTCTAGCCACCCTTTAAATTTCATAACAGTAGTGGCTGCTATAACTAATAAATGCACATATCTATTCACCCATCTGATATATGAGGATGAAATTTGCTTAGCTTTTTTTTTTTGTAAAAATGTAAAACTTATGTGAAGTATTTTTCTAATTAATATATTTGAGGAAGAAATACGGCTTCTCAAAAACTGCATGTTCAGGAAATGGCAAACTTTTGGACCCTGAGCTGTGTGAGTGTGCATGTGTGTGACTTTAATAAGCCAAATGCATAATACCCTTGTCAAAAAATCCTAAAGGATTCCAATAAGGAACTTGTACAGGATTATCATTAGAATTTCTATCATATTTTGGAACCATCCCTATAAAATTCCTATAGAAATTGTCTTTAGGACAAGATATAAATATCCTGTAGGACCACTTCTATAAGATTCTTTAATGGAATCCATTTGGGTTCCTATTTAGATCTATATGGGAATTCAATGTGATGTTTTTAAGAATCAGTGCATTTATCAAAATTGTCACCATATAATTATTCACCATATAAGTTAAATGACATGAAAAAATTAGCAAAAAAAGTTATCCAATAGCAATTGGGCCAGTGTGAAAATGTATTTGCCCCCGTAGTTACTAATTCCCCAATTCTATGAAACTGCATTCATAATGCATTCATAATGGAGTTCAGCTGGACTAGGCGTAACCAGCCCTGATTACTGGCAGCCCTGTTCAATCAAATCAACACTTAAATAGAACTTTTTCAACAGCATGAAGTTGATTAAAAGGTCATGCCAAAGTTTAAATAAATTCCAGAAATGATGAAGAAGAAGGTGATTTCAAAGCTATTTCAGAGGCCCTGTGACTCCAAAGGACCACAGTGAGAGCCGTTATCTCCAAATGGAAAAACTTTCCTAGAAGTGTCCGACCGTCCAAAATTCCTCCAAGACCACGGCAACTACTCTTCCAAGAAGTCACAAAAGAGCCAAGGACAAGATCGAAGGAACTACTGTCTTTGAGATCCTTGTTTTGTGTGAGGGGCTGGCCTATAAAATGTACACAGTGTCTTGTTACTGATAGTCTAATCTCCTTAAGAAAGATGTGTTCAAGTGATCCATGCCCAGTCATAAGTTTCAGAGGACATAGTGGAGGGAGTGTCCATGTGTCAGAGTCTGGACAGCTTGCAATCAGTGAAGGAACAATGAATTAAAATTAATCAAGAACTTTTACAGGAGAATATCTGGGTAGCACGTAATCACATGAAGCTTAATAAAAGTGTACCCACTTTATCCTGGTTAAGGTTGTTGTGGATCTGGAGTCTATTCCAGGAACACTAGAGCGCTGGAGAGCTCAACCTGGATGAGAAAATAGAGCACCATCTGTACACACCAAGAGGCAGTCTTGTACAGCCAATCCACCTACCAGTATGTTCCTGTGAGGTGGGACAAAATTGGAAAACCCAGATGAAACACAGGGAGAACATGAACCTTCACACAGACTGCAACCCAAACTCAGGATCAAACCAGGAGCCCAGCTCTGGGAGTGTATATACACTCACCATCCACTTTATTAGGAACATCTGTACACCTACACATTCATGCCAGTTATCTAATCAGTCAATCATGTGGTAGCAGCTCATTGCAAAAAATCATGCAGATACAGGTCAAGAGCTTCAGTTAGTGCTCACATCACGTAGGTAAAAAATGTACTCTCTATGACTTTAACCGTGGCTTGGTTGTTTGTGCCAGATGGGCTGTTTAAAGCATATTAGATACTGCTAATCGCCTGGGATTTTCACACAGAACAGTCTTTAGCATTTCCACAGAATGGTGCAAAAAACAAAAAACATCCTGTGAGTGGAGGGTCTGCAGATGAGCCAGAAAGCATAGCTGGCCTCATCAATCCACTGGAACTCGATGCCTCTTTGCTGTTAGAGGGTGTAGTTGCAAAAGAAGCATGCTGCTTATACACATGGATGAGCTGATTAGCATTGTACACCTGACACCTATTTACTCTGCTAGATTAACAAGCTCTCTTTCACTGCATTTACATGAGCTGCGTTTACATGGACAATAATAATCCACTCTTAACCCGATTAAGACCATACTTTGATTAAGAAACTACCATGTAAACAGCAATTTTTTCTTACCTTAATCTAATTAAGGTCATACTCGAATTAAGCTCTAATCAAATTGACAGGTGGAGTACTCCTGTTTTAGTCGCGTTATGGACGTGTATTACAGATATGTAAACACCTTAATCACATTATGAACGTCATGTGAGAGTTTTCACCGCATTTTGCGACAGGACACGATCACACACAGTTCTCAACATTTTACAGCGAACAAGAGAGTTCGGCTGCGTCCCAAACCGCATACTTACCTACTATAGGCCTGTAGTGGGGAAAAATATATGTATCTCGGCTACTATATAGACGGTTAGTACGCGGTTTGAGACGCAGTCCACGGCTTCAAGCAGTTGTCTATTAGTACGTATAGCATGACAAATAATTAACTGCACTTAAAGTGTTCGTAAAAAAAAAATCAAAACACCCAAAACTGTATACGGTACCATAACGAAGATGAACTGTATGTTGATACGTCAAATTCTGGGGGGACGTCGGATGGCGTGGCGCGGTGACGTAATGACCCGGGCTGTTAATTATGTTCTAGAACATGTAAAACGGGAACATGACAGCTACTCATGTAAACACCTTAATCACATTATTATCTTAATCAGAGTAAGGTCAATAATTAGATTACTGCTGTAAACGTAACTTTACTGCTGGTAAACGTAGTCTTTGTGTGTGCCCCTCTCTCTTTAGATATTTAGTGTGGTCTGAGCATAATTTGGTGTGAACCTGAGTTTGACAAGGCAGAGGTGCAGCCAAGTTTCATTGATCAAAACACTTTTTACTTTCTGCCATGAAAACTAGAGAAAATGAATGAGTGGTTAAAATGTAAAGAAAAAAAAATCTTGCTCTCGTAGTCCCACATGATTTGCTGTCTTTGGCTAATGAGGGAAATAATTCAGAAACCTAATATGTTGTGCCACAAAATTGCCCATGAAATAGCCTATGCTCAGTATATTTAAAAGTGTAGAGTAAAAAAATTAAGTAAAATATTCATTACATCAAAATCATTGTGTTTTTATCTTATTCAAATAGAATAGTGAAGATGTGGGTGTGGTTAAATGACAGTGCAGAATGTGACCTACAGAGTGTGTTAGTGAAAGTTTCATATACATTGTCTGCTTGTGACAGAAATTTGATATCAGAGAATCATAAATACAAAGTTTCATGAATTTTCAGAAAATGTTATGTCTCCCAATGTTCACCTAATAGAACTGGCACAAAGAATCGACTTATTTGCAAATGAAACATCATTAAAACATACCAAATTATGTTTTAACATTTCTTTTAATATAACATAATTATGTGTGTTTCGCAAAATGTCAGTAGGAAGCAGTATTTATTTTCTTTCACTGGTTGTTCAACTTACTTAGGCAACTATGAATAAAAAATAAATGGCCAGGACACAACATCTGCTTGTCCTGGGTGCCAGGGCTAATGAATTGTCCACCCCTGCTCAGATAAAGGGAAAGAAAAACATGATGTGGCCATAGGCTTACAATTGAATTATTTGTAATGCTTTTCCTTCCAGGTACTTGCAGTTATAAGTAATTAATGATGAATAATTAATGATGGATTAATTATTCTGCTGAGAAACACTTTGTGCTACATGCAGGTGCAGATTATTAGGCACACAGATTAAAGTACCACAGCATT
Source organism: Ictalurus furcatus (assembly GCF_023375685.1). NCBI lineage: Eukaryota > Metazoa > Chordata > Actinopteri > Siluriformes > Ictaluridae > Ictalurus > Ictalurus furcatus. The sequence continues at coordinate 6,503,259 of NC_071283.1, forward strand.
CATTGTATGAAAGTACACATATCGTGTGTTTGTGTGTTCACTTATGTTTATTGTGACTGTAGAATGCCTGCAGTGTGTGCCAGATGGGAATACCAGGATTACCTGGACAGAAAGGGGAGAAGGGAGCACCTGGAGCTCCTGGTGGGGTGGGCATTCAAGGAGATAAAGTAAGTGTCTGACCAAACAAAAAACTATCACAGACTAAACTAACACCAACTTCCAATACTTTTATAGTTACTCTAACAGTAAAACAAAATCTTTTGTAGCCTTTGTTTTGTTTGAAAATGGGAAAAAATTCGAGTACACAATCCCTATTTGTTCTGTTTCCTGGGATAATCAGGGTCTGAGAGGCCCACTTGGTAACCCAGGAAAAGAGGGTCCTAAGGTAAGAACAGACAAAGCTTGACTGTAATTTGTCTAGCTCATTTTCTGTATGTATGCATCTGTGTGTGTGTGTGTGTGTGTGTGTGTATGTGTGTGTGTGTATATATATATATATATATATATATATATATATATATATATATATATATATATATATATATATATATATATATATATATATATATGTGAATGTTTAAATCAATCATAAAATGTGCCATCAAAATCATTTTCCACATCCTGGCTTTTGGCTTCAACTGTGTTGTCTGTCCCTTCGGTACTCTCTGACTTACAAACACACACACTACCCATAAACTGCTTGCACTTCAGAGCACACAGATGAAACACTATCACAAACCTCGTGTTATCTTGCGATTGGAGGCGGATGCCTTATATTTGGGAACGGAATCATGTGATCGAGTTCTGGGAGGGTAATTATACCGAATTATTCAATGTCAGACTTTGGCTCAGGCATTTCAGAATGACAAAAACAAGCAGCATTGCCACTGTGCTGTATAAGTTGGCCACATGCACTGAATATCCAGTCATGTCAGCCAATTATCCAATCACATAATTTGTTGAGGAAAAAGTCACATGACTTCTTTGAAGTTCAATAAGGAATTTATTTGGTAAATGTGTTTCATCATTTTTTCTGAGCATGTCTTCTTGAGCTGCTTTAATTCTTATCAAATTAGAAAATATCTGCCTTACTTGAGCCTCAGAAGTTTTTTTATGCACATTTTGGAGATTTTATTTGCATCTATTCATTCCATCCAGCGTTTTAAAAAAATGCGATATTCCAAAATTCGCATAAAAGTATGTGGATGGAAATATGGCTGCTGCTGATCTAAAGTTATTGGCACAGACAGGAGCAGTCTGGCTGTGCTGTTGCACACCTAATGTATATGTCAGTAATCAAAGGACCTTATTTTAAAAGCTCACACAGCTGATGTTATTTTTCATTTAGTAGTTAGTTTGACATGCTGTGCTAACATCTAAACAATAAGTTCATATTACATTTTAGACTCAATATTGTCTGTTTTTGTTCTATTTCACCAGCAAAAATATTTCCAAAAAATGCCACAGCAGGTCCTGCTCCTTTTTCCTCCTAATTTCTTTTGTTCAGACAGGAGATTTATGATGTTATTTATTTTATATATTTTGAAAAGGGAAAACGTTTTTACACATACTACTTTTTTTTTTTTTTTGATCATAGAATTTTTATTGGAAATTTGCATTTTACATATTATAACACCCCCCCCCCAAACAACCCCAACAAAACAATCACAGCCAAAACCAAAAGAAAGGGGGAAACAAAAAACAGTAACAAACAACCAACCAGAAAAACAAAAACAAACAAAAAAAAGTGAGTATTTACCGTCTACCTCTCCTCAATCCACCTCCAGGGTGCGTACATCATTGAAGTAGGTAATAAATTGTTGCCATTTTCCCAAAAATGATTCACCCCTGCCTCTGATGTTATACTTGATTTTTTTCAAGTTTTAAAAAGAACAGAGTTCCAAAAGTTCTGCAGTTTGGGACAGAGTGCAAACATATGACTGAGGTTACAGGGTGAAAGTCTGCATTTTTCACACGTCTGGAACATTGGGATATATTTTAGATAGTTAACTCCTAGAGAGGTGAGCTCTACTTTAAATTGTATGAAACTAAGTCTAGCACAAGACGTGGTGGTATGTATATTATCTAACGCTCTGCCCCAGTAATCATCCTCAAGCTCTAGGTCTGTCATATATCAAGGAGGTAAGTCTGGACTTCAGTTCCCATCAGCCACTGCACTGTACTACATGTCACATGACCACTTGCACCTCAATCACGTTTCTGTTAAATGAGCACACTTATATATAGCCATGGTTTGCACTGCTTCTTTGTCTTTCCTTTGTCTTAGACTACCGTGTTCCATGTTCCCGTGTTTTCTTTCATGCCACAGTATTTTGCCTAGTTGTCTTAGTGTCTTTGTTTTGTTCTTTGATTGTTTAAATAAATGTTGTATACTGCGATTGCTTCTGAGCCCATCCTTGATTCGTGACAAGGCCCAATTCCTCTTCCCAAGCACTAATGGTTTTGATATTGTAAGAATCGTCCTGTGACCAGATCGTTGCATATATCCGTGAAAAAATGCCACCCTTATGTGGGTTCAGCTTGAACACCTCTTCCCATGCAGACTTTGTAGGTAAGGAGGGAAAAGCAGCGAATAGGGAGGAGACACAATGCCTAATTTGAAAGAAACGGAATAGGTGAGACAGAGGCAGGCTCAATGATGAGGATAATTCAGAAAAGTTTGCAAACACATTATAAATGAAAAGATCCTCAAAGCATTTCAGACCCTTCTTTTCCCAAAAAGAGAATGTGGAATCTATAAAGGAGGGGGGAAGAGGTGCTTATTACGTATTGGTGCCATGGTTGAGGCCGAGATGGATTTAAAATGACGGCGAAACTGAGAGGTACATACTATTGGATTATCCGTGTATTGTGAAAGGGGTATAGGAAGGGAGGACACATTGAGACCATTGAGACCTCACCATAGCAGGGAGGGAGGTTGAAATACAAGACTTTGTTTCTTAGTGGCATCATGGAAGAGAGGGGGCCTGCACCCAAAGCACGTGTTTCTGAATATTAGCCGCCCAATAATAATACATGAAATTGGGCAAGGAGAGGCCACCACTTGGTCGACTCCTTTTGAAGTGAAAATTTGGAAACCCTGGGAATTTTTCCTGCCCATATAAAAGAGGAGATTAATTGGTTTATATTCTTGAAGAAATATTTGGGTAAAAACAAAGGGATGGACTGGAAAAGGTAGAGGATTTTGGAAGAATGTTTATTTTTACCGTGTTTATTCTACCAAGAGGGGATAATGGTAGAGCTGCCCATCTTTGAAAGGCTGACTTCATGTATGAAATTAAGGGTGTAAAATTTGTCGCCATTAATGCAGAATAGGAACGGGTGACATTTGAATTTTGAATCCTCCAAATGAAAAGGTATTTCAGTCTGTTTTATTTTTTGGCCAGATTGGTTTATGGGGAAGCATTCACTCTTTTGTAGGTTCAGTTTATACCTGGAAAATTTCCCAAAGTCATTTAATATGCGTATTATCTCTGGAATAGATGCAATTGGATCTGTAACATAAAGTAGTAAGTTGTCAGCATATAGGGCTAGTTTATGTTCAATTGCTTTGCGAATTATACCCTGAAATACAGGAAGAGTTCTAAGCGTTGAACATGAACATGAAATTTCTTATAAAATTCGGAAGGAAACCCGTCCGGGCCAAGTGATTTCTTAGAATTGATTGAGTTAAGGCCTTTAGAGTTTCCCAAAGTAAAGAGTAAGAGATTGAATCAGTTTGATTAGTAAGAAGAAAATCATCTATCAAAGTAGAAATATACTTGAAAAATGCTGAATCAGATAAAAGTAGAGAATTAAGCTTCCATGGTGGACGAAACGCGTGATGTGAAGGCAGAAGAATGTCAAGACTTAAAGGAGCATGGTCTGAAATAACAATTGGTAGATATTCAGAGTTTACAACCCGAGAAATTAGAGAGTTATTAATAAAGTAATCAATGCGAGAAAAAGATTTATGTACGTGAGGAAAAAAATAATATTTTCTCACTGTGGGGTTAAAATACCTCCACAGATCAATGTAACCATTCTGAACCATAAACTCGGAGAACACCTTTTTCATTGCAGAGGGAGCCTTTGTAACAGAGCTAGATTTGTCCAAAACTGGGTCAATAACAATTTAAATTTCCCCCAAATATCAAGAAATGTGTGTTCAAAGCAGGAATTTTTGACAACAAATTCTGAGCAAAAGGAGCATTATCAAAATTCGGGGCATATACATTCACCAAAACTACTGGCGTCTGTGAAATTTACGCTTCCACAATCACATATCTACCATTTACATCAGAAACAACTTTATCAAAAAAAAAAGGCACAGTCTTACTTATCAGGATAGAAAATCCTCTGGACCTGGAATCAAAATTGGAGTGGAACATATGCGATGCCCAGAGAGCTTGGAGTCTGCGTTGATCCCTGAAACGGAGATGAGTTTCCTGAAGAAATTCAACGCCAGGTTTTTGTAGTTTTAAATGTGTCAAAACCTTGGATCTTTTAATGGGACCATTCAGACCTTTCACATTCCAACTTAGGAATCTGATCGAGCTTCGGGTATTTTCCATCAATTTAGATTAATACAGAATGTAGTACAGAGAGGTTGATATCAATAGGAAAGGGGAAAAAAAACCCAAAAAAAACCCACAACAATACAGCATCCCGAAAACCGCACATTTCTCTCACGCAAGCTGTTTCTCACCGCAGCGAAGGCCGCCCTCCTCTTAGCGACACTGGAGTTGAAGTCAGGAAAGATGAAGACCTTACGGCCCTGATGGAAAAGTTGATTCCAATTCCCGCGTCGAACAACTTTTCCTCTGTTGTGAAAGTAGTGAAACCGCACAATTATCACTCTGGGCCTTTGATTCTCTCGCTCCTCCGAGGGCGCGGGGCCAATACGGTGCACTGTATCCAGCAATGGAACGGTTGGAAAGATTTCTGATCTGAGAACATCCTGGATCGCTCCCTTCTTCTCGTTCCGGAATACTGACAACCCGGAGATTGCTGGTCCTCCACTTTATCGGTGAGTTGTGTGTTAGCCGAATTTAGCTAGTCAATACGCTGTCCTTGTGATTCAGTGCCCGATTTAAAACTCTCAAAAGACACAACAACTGGGGCCAGAGCTGAGTGAATAGCTGCTTTCACCTGTACTGCGATGGTAGATGTTAGCTCCATGATCAAAGTGGTGCATAGGTTTTCCAGGTCAAACGGTAACTTGTCGCCTTGACTCATCGTGTTCGGTGAAGATTTAGGTTTCCGTAGTCTTTCAGAAGCCATAAGTCCTTTCTGGTTATACTTGTAGACAGAGTAATTGAAAAAGAACGCACCAAATGTCTTAGAAAAGATTCAGGTTGCCTGAAAAGCACAATTAAAAGATAAAATGCTTGGGAGCTCACTCCACGTGTGCCTTCTCACTCATGCTCAGCCGGACTCCCATACTTCTATTTTTAAGAAATGGTTTCAAGGTTAAATTATAATGAAGTGTTTGTTCAACCAAAAAAAACCCCTTCTGTTTTAATTCTTTAAGGGTCATTGTAAAAGTAATTGGATAATTGACTGATAAGTTTCATGGCCAGGTGTGGCCTGTTTTCTCATTATTTCATGACAAATTAAGGTCTGGAGCTGATTCCAGACTCACTATGCGGTCTAAAGAACTGTTGATGCAAGTGAAGAAGGCCAGAAAAACCAAAACTACCTATCAGAGAGATAGCAGAAAATTTAGAAGTGTCCAAACAATTTAGTACATTCTTAAAAAGAAGGAATGAACTGGTGAGCTCAGCAACACCAAAAGGCCTGGAAGACCATGGAAGACATCTAAAGTGGGTGATTGCAGAATTCTTTCCTTGTTAAAGAAAACCCCCTTTACAACATCTAGCCAAGTCAAGAACACTCTGGAGGAGATGTATCATTGTCAAAGTCTACAATCAAAAGGCACCTTCATGAATGTAAATATAGTTTACCGCAAGACACAGCACTCAAGAACATATAGGCCAGAGTAGACTTGCTAAAATTTTTTTTTAAAAAACACTTTTAAATAAATAAATAAATAAATAAATAAATAAATAAATAAATAAAATTTAAAAAACCCTGCCAGTTCTTCAATCACATATTTATTGCTTCATTTCAAATCCATAACTTTAAATCCACTGATGGGTAACGTGTTGTTACAAGGGGTGGGATATATTAGGCAGCATGTGAACACAGTTCTCTAATTTGATGTGTTGGAAGCAGGAAAAATGAGCAAGCAAAAGGATCTGAGAAACTTTGACAAGGGCCAATTATGATGACTAGACGACTGGATCACCACATTTCCAAAATGGCAGGTCCTGTGGGGTATTCCTCGTATGCAGTGGTTAGTACCTACCAAAAGTTGTCCAAGGAAGGAAAACTGGTGAACCAGGCTCATTGATGCGCATGGGGGCAGTGATAGCTAGCCCGCCTGGTCTGCTAGCCTGCTTAAAATTGCTGAAAAAGTTAATGTTGTCGATGACCGATGACCGATACTGTGTGTTCTGACACCTTTCTATCACAGGTTGCTGCATATGGGAGCACTGACTTATTTTTGTTCCTGAAATAAAAAATGAGACCAAAGAGGAAAAGATTAGCAGCATGTGTACAGTGTCATGGTGCATTTTCCCCTGATGCTTTCCCCATACATAAGCACATCAATGTAAAATCAGTGGTTAACAAACTGTCCAGAACAAACTCTCTATGAACAAGTCTAAACATGTCAAAAACACTGTCATCATTGTCTTAATGTGTGATTTGACCTGATATATACATTTGTAGGAAAATAAATTTTATATATATATATATATTATATTTGTCTTACAAATAGTTGCATTGTTACACTGTGCTTCATTTTTATTAATCAATGGGCATGGAAGCAATATTATAAAGAATGTTTATAATATAAGAAGACTTATCATGCAGTATGCTAAATCTGAGTGATTATTCTTTGAGAGTTGAAGACATCATGTTATGGGTGAGTTTAAGATATGAAAACTTTGTGATTAAAACCATTGATTAGTTTGGACAATTTACAGGGCGTGAAGGGGGAGAGGGGGTTTCCTGGCCCAATCGGGGACAAAGGTGATGAGGTAAGTAGGACAGACTGAGAGAAGGATTTTGTGATTAAATTAGTAAGGTTCTTTTGACATAATGATGTCATGATTATACCCAGGGTTCTCCTGGTGTTCCAGGACTCCCAGGTGCAACAGGTCAAAGTGGCCCTCCTGTAAGTATCTGCATAAGTGTCTTTCATTTTTAAGATGAGGTCCTTCTTAACAGTGAATGCAAAAAGATTATATTATTCTAAGGTGATGAGGAAACCAAGTATTTTAATTCATGGGTTTACTCAATTTAATTCATTTGTTCATTTCTGATTATCACAGTATACAAAAAAATATTGTCAACTCAAATTGTCTTGTCCAGAATTAATTCTGACCTCCTTACCTCCAGCAATCAGTGAGTATGCCCTGGTTGTAAAATAATAATCCCCAAAATTTTATACATAATCCAGTTAGGGCTGCACGATTGTTGATCATCACGATTATTTTTGATCAATATTGAGATCATGATTATTTATCATGATTATTAATTGATTTTAGGGACAACATATTTTTATTGCACTTTCACATTTAACTAAACAGACCGCTGCTTTCACCTCCATGTTATGCTATATTCCTGCTAATGTACAAATCTTTTGCATCAAATTAGACTGGTCCTTAAAATGAATCATCTCATAGAAGCAAAATATAAATAAAATTGTACCCAAAATATAGTATAAGTAAAAATAAAAATGCCATCAACCAAATGAAAATATGCAATCAAATATAACAATATGCAACCAAATGAAAACAATTCAGGCGTATGCAGAAAAGGCAATAACAGTGTTTACAGGAGGAGAGACACAGCCAAATCACCCAATAGAGTGGTGCAGGGATGATGTCATTTTGTACCGGAACCCGGACGTTAGCATCACACTGATTCCCTCGACAAAAACCCAATAAGATTTTCCCATAAACTTTTGCTTTAAATAATTTTAAATAATTTTAAAATTATTGCAAAAAATCTCATTAAATGACCGATAGCAACCACCTTTTTCAACATGCGTAAAAGCTTTTTAAAAAAATTAGTGGGGTTTTACTGGCGTATTTTATGTCGTAGTATAAAACGTGAAAATATTTTTAGCTTGTGTTCACCACAGACTTTATTTCAGACTTTTAACCAAAATCCCATTAAAAAAAAAAACCTGTTGACTTCAGGACGATGGAACCGGAAAGGCTAAAATGCTAATTCGTTTCCGGGTTTTGGCATTACAAAATGACGTCATCATAGAGTCATCCCTGTGCCACTCTATGGTGACTGTCTGTAAGTTTAGGAAGGGCTTGATTTGATATTCAGTGGAGTTTTCTGTGAGCAGAGGACGAACTTTAAACGTCAATATTGCAGTCGATATTGTTCATGTAATCGTGGCCAGTCAAAATCGTAATCGAGATCAATATTCAATTAATTGTGCAGCCCTAAATCCAGTGGTAAAGCAGATATGATTCTGATTCTGGAAGTAATCAATACAAAGGCTTACATGGATTCAGATTTAGATTTACTGTTACATCGCAATTTACACAGTTACCAAGTAAAGTATAAAAGGCAAGTGAAATTCTTATTTGCAGAGAACCAACATCAAAGGAGAAAAACTATATATATTTACACACACACTGGTTCTTGAAAGTTTGTGAACCCTTTAGAATTTTCTATATATCTGCTTAAATAGCTTTCAGGGAGTAGCTTTCAAGCTAAATTTCGCTTTGGCTAGACTCAGGGCTGGAAATGGGGTGGATGTGGGGGGACTGAATCCGGGAAGTGAATTTCAAGGTGTAACGACGTTCGAGTTCAAACTGACTGCATTTTTTTCGGGAAATGAAGAGGGCTTTTTTTTTTTTTATCCACGCGAAAGCCTACAAAAGGAAGTTACACAAAAAATAAATGAGTTCTGCACATTAGTGTAGCGGGGATATTCTTCATGTGGTTGTGCAATGTTGACTTGTGATTGGCCATAATACCTACAGGCTGCAGCCAATGGGAACGCTTCTCTATCAGTGCACATATTAATCAATAATAATCTTATGACTAAAAATTGATAGTTTTCAGTGACTAAAATGTCAGCATTTTTGTTGACTAAAACTAGACTAAATGCTTATGGGTTTCTTTGACTAAGATGAGACTAAAATGCCCAGACTTTTAGTCAACTAAAACTTGACTTAAAAAAAACAACAGGCAAAACAGACAAAATTGACATTCCAATATTTTTGATAATTTAAAAATGGAAGAGTTCAAACAAACAGTGCCATGTTCTAAGCTGTATAGCACTTGAACTCTTGAGTGTATAGAAACAGCAAAAGAAATTGTCTTGCCCTACTTTTGGAGGGGACTGTATATGTATACTTTTTTTTATTTCAATAAGGTATCAGTCAGTTTATTAACAGATTAAAAGGCTACATGTACATATGTATAGGTATTGGTAACTGTTCTCATTTTACTCAGATTTGTTGACTTAGTCTGTTTTCTGGAATATCAATAATAGAGCTTCTAGCTAAAGCATGCATCACTTAAAGAAATATATTTGTTTCTTCAGGGTCCCATTGGCAGACCTGGAATTTCAGGTCCAGCAGGACCCAAAGGGGAACAAGTAAGGAGGCCAAATTATCTAAAATCTGAATAAAAGACACAAAGCATTAGTTCTGGTATTTTTTTTATACTAATGGTCAAATTGATATGATTGTAAGCATGTTGTGGTAAAAACTGTAGTGTGCATATATATGGGCATTTAAGGTAACCACCTGGTATTTTGCATCTGCAAAAGTACAGAAACATGCACAGAATAATCGCAGAGATGACTGAAAAAGTAAAACTGAAACTTCCCACATGCATGTATAATTACACATCTAATATAAACATTGCTTAAAGGCAATGAGAGGCATGAAATAGCTGTTCAAAATATGAATGCAAAATAAGAGTGTAGATATGAGTATGTCTTCTGTTCATAAGGTTGAGGATTGGAGACTTCCTTCATCTAGAGGCACTCAAGACAAAGTTATTTACAAAATTTTGATAAACCATGCAGTTTTCGAATGGCACTTCAACGAATTTGACCAAGAAGGCGCAAAATTGAGCTTGAGTCTGTAGCTCCATAATGCTTAGAGTGATTGTGATGAAACTTGATGTCATCACCTTTAGGCCCTGAGATTATCTGCAAACCAGTGCCAAACGAATCTATGGCGTCTCAATTTCAAAAGTTATAAAAAAAAAACTTTGAACTTTCGACTTGAGGTAGCTACGGTATGCAAAAACACAGGAAGTAGGCGTGGCCACTTTTACGTAAATGGCTATAACTCTTGAACGAAATGAGATCTTCACCAAATTTGGCAGGCTTATGTGGTCGGCCAGAAAAGTTGGTGCAGTTTTGTCACATGGTGGTGCTATAATACCAAAAAAAAAACATGAAATTGGCTGTAACGATGGAACCGTTGATCCAATTGACTTCAAAATATGCGTAGTGTCTTTGTCTCAGTTGCCATCACTGTCTATGAGCATATTCTTTTATGTTGAAAAACATTTCCGCTTATTTAACTCTTGGTCTAAGAGGTTTTGCAAAGTAAAAAAAAACATCTGCTAGGTGTCGCTAACATGATTTTTGTTGTTAACAGTTGTATATCACGCAGTGTTTTGAACAAACACAACTAATATATATCAAATGATAAGTCTTCTCATTCTAAACAACTTAGCCTCAAAAAGCATTGGTGTCTATCTGAAATATTTACCGAATGGTTTGACAATGTTAAAAACCTACTTTTACGAACTAATCATAGGGTTTTCACTCAAGTGAAATAAAACTATTGCAGGACAATACTTAGGACATCTTAGATCAATAGTTATGAAAAAAAGTTTAACTTTTGATTTACCCACACAAGGGGCACATCAAAAGGTTTGAAGTGGGAGTTCATTAAATATTTGAGATTATTTCAAAAACCTAGTTTTGCGAACTAGTCCTAGGTTTTTTGCTCAACTGTAATAATCCTATTGTAGGACAATTTGTTGGACTACTTAGATTAATAAAAGTTATCAAAAAAGTTTAAGTTTTGATTTAAAAAGTTGAGGTTTTGAAGGGCACATCAAAAATTTTGAAGTGAGTGTGGCCACTTTTACTTGAATGGCTATCACTCTTTTTCACCAAACTTGGTGTATATGTATAGGCTCAATTTGAGGACAGATGTTTAAAAAATTACTGAGTGTGACCAGTTGGTGGCACCATAGCAGAACAAAACATGAAATTGGCACTAAATGTGGAACCATTGTTCCAATAGACTTGATAGATAAATCTTGCAAGAATTGTCCTTGTCCAAGATCCAATCAGCATATATGAGGACAGTTGTGAATCTTAATAAACATGCCCAACAATGGTCGAGCAATGTTCAGCAGCTATTAAACAAACTTAATAAAGGCTGATATTTATTAAAATAATTTAGGTTTTTCTTTGCTTTATGTACTTAGAGGATTGCACAATATTAAGTAATATCTTTAACAGCTTTAAGGGCTAACATCTAAATGACATGAACCCAAATAATTGCTGCTTGCAGCTATATTTATTATTATTGTTGTTGTTGTTGTTATTAGAAACTAAATTATTTTTCTTCTGATTCCTTGGCTCAAGATGATTCGATTGCACCCTATGCAGTTATTTTCTGTCATGAAAATTTTTCCGGCATTTTGAATTTTCTGAAAAACCTACTTTTTCGAACTTGTCCTAGGCTATTTGTGTACAAAGTGGTAAAAGTGTCTGACAATAACAGAATATATGACATACCTTTTTACCAGTTGCATTCAAAATCAGACCTTAATATAAATGTTACTACTTGCTTTCTCACCACAAGCAAACTGCTCCAGAGTTAATTTGTAATTGTTTTGGTGCAGATCCGAGCGTTATTGCCGTGTTCATATATGTCTAACCGAACCGAATGAAGGGAGAAAACGCACCAGGTTCCGAAATAAACGGTCCAAATGTGCCAGGTGTGAAAACGTCCTTAGTGTATGTATTAGGCTGTGCATATTTGTGATTGAGAGAAGATTCCCCTATTGCCAGCTTGCTAATCTAGTGGTGCATTCAGTGTCTATGAATAGTTAAGGCTTTAATTGAACTTCACCACATTCACCAATGGTCCTTAAGAAACTGCTGGGACAGTATGAAAAACTCTGGTACTATTGTTCAATATGTACATAACATTTTGGGTCTGCTAACTCTTATTTGCATGTGTTTTGCAGGGCAGCAAGGGTCCACCAGGCAGGCCTGGACTTCCTGGACCTCCTGTAAGTTTAATCAGTATTTGAGTGATTGACAGCCATTCCACACAAAGATTAATGAACCTCCTGAATTCAGTTATATAATAATAATAATAATAATAGCATTGTCTCTGCTAAGGAATGTTACACAGAAATTGATACAGTGACATCATTTCAGTTTGGGAAGTGGTAATGAAAAACATGAGCTTCCTCTATTACTGATGGCACATTTTTGAGTTTGGTTCCTCTCACGGTTTCTACTACATGAGGATTTGACTGTTCCTGACCTCTGTTGCCTCTTGCTTGCTCAATAGAAATCTTGATCTATGTCTAGATTTTTCAAAAGCCGCTTTGTGACTGTGTTGTTAAAATTTTACCATGACTCAGCCCCACCAAAAAGCACTACACAAAAAATATTACCAAGATTCAGCCCCACCAATAATACATCGTTATACCAGCATGTTTGTAGTGCCAATACTTTGTGAAGAACTTGTCCCACCTGTTGTACCTGTCTCTCTATATTTCAGTGTTTTTTGCTTTTCCAGTGTCTCTGCATTCAATTTTCTGTACTCTCTCACTTTCTTAACCTGATGTTTCTCTTGCATCTTAAATTTATCTCTAATCTGTCAACCTGTCTCATTTTTAATCCCAGACTCCCTTTCATCTCAACCATATCCTCCCTCTCCTATTTTCGTCTTGCACCCTAAAGTTTGCTGGGTTAAAATAACTACATTTTGGTCAATTTGGAAAGCCAGCACTTGGAACATGGAACACTATGGACTATGGAACACCCCAGCGCACCCAGCAAGTTAGGATTAGGATGTTGACCGAGTATGCTGGTTGAATTTTTTTTTAACCCAATTTGTGGGTAAAAATTACTGTATTGCTGGACAGCAATCGTTTTTCCCATATCAGCACAAAACACATAAAGCAATGCTTTTTCTTTAGAATAGTACTTATTGTGACAGTGTTGTTTTTTGGCATAAATTTAATTAATTAACTGCAAGGTATACAATAAATACTGATTATTTTATGCAACACATTTAATTACAACTTTGTATTTATATGTTTTATTTCTTCAAACAATATATTAACTACTTCTCACCTCTTACACATGTTGAGAGTTTGAATCTAACTGCGAAACAGCTTGTGACCCCATTAGGAGTTATAGGGTAACCTGTCCTAGAAAGTTGATGATAGTTTCATGTTCAAATTCATCTTAAAATTCAAATTAACTTCATAGGTTAATCTTATTTCTAATGGGCTGTGTTTGTTTTTATCAGTTTTGCAGGCTAACTGTTGGATTAATCACTGTGACACCTCACAGTTTTGGTCAGGATTGGTGTCCTTCTCCGTCTCAGGTTTGGCATGTGAGGAGACAACAAGGAGGCAAAAAGAGAGCTTGTAGTTTCTCTCAGAGCAAATAAATAGCTGAGCATCACATATGGCTCAGCTGAGAGCTTGATGCTGGATTATAAGCCACATACATGTACATGCATGGCCATCATCTGAAGAGGCTCGTCCTGATGTATCTGTGATTGTCCACTGATCAAAGCACATTGTAAATAAATTTTAAATATTTATTTAAAATTATTTATATTATTTATATTTAAATTTTGAAATACAGTCCCATCATTCTTCTGTTTTTGCTATACACTGAGGACATTTGGGTTGGAGATCCAAAGATAAGTATGAGACGACAGACTAGAATGTCAGTTCATTTCCTGATATTTACATCTAGATGTATGAAACAATTTTGAACCCAATACCACCCAATTTTAAGGTGAGCAAAAGTATTGGAATAAATAGTCTTAAAGTAAATTGAAGTAAATAACACTTAATATCTGGTTGCATATCCCTTGCTTATAATAACTGCATCAAGCCAATGACCCCCTAAGATCACCAAACTGTTGCTTTTTTCTTTTGTTATGCTTTTCCAGGCTTGTACTGTAGCATAGCTTCTTTAATTTTTTTTGGGAAGGTTTCGCCATTCAATCTCCTCTTGAGGTCTGGTGATTGACTTGGCCAATCTAAAACCTTCCACTTTTTTTCCCTGACAAAGTTCTTTATTGTGTTGGCATTGTGTATCGGGTCATTGTCTTGCTGTATAATGTATTTTCCAATTAGATTGAATACATTTAACTGTAAATTGGCAGACAGAATGTTTCTGTAGACTTCTGAATTCATTCTCCTACCATAAAGATTAGTGAGCCCATTGCAGAAGCAGCTATGCAAGCTCAAGCCATGACACTACCTCCACCATGCTTGACCGATGAGCTTGTATGTTTTGGAGGTGACTCTTCTTTTCTCCACACTTTGGCCTTTCCATCACTTTGTTCTGAGTCTTACTGTTTGAGTAGTTTGTATCTTGTTGTACGGCCTCTATATTTCTGCTCTCAAAGTCATCTTTGAACAGTGGGTGTGATACCTTCAACCCTGACCAGTGAAGGTGGTTGTTTTTTTGGGTTTTTTCTTCTGCGCTCTCACAATAACTGCTGTTCCAAAATGCACACCTAGATGTAAATATTAGGAAATTAAACCTAAAACTCTGTTTTATCGCCTCATTCATTTTTTGATCTCAAACTCAAATCTTTTCATTGTATATTTAAAAAAAGTATTCGAAATGTTCGTGCCTATGGACACAGCTTCAGCTCAGAGTGATGCTCGGTCACTAGGAAATAGTAAATAGGTGGATAATGATCTGTTGTGCCACACCTTAGCTTGTAGCACATACCTACAGATGGCTTGGCCTGGCCAGATGTATGTCATGGTCACTGGCATCTTGTACTCCTGGCTACAGGAAGTGCTTTGTTAGGGCCCACTGCTGTTATCATGGCAGTGAGATGTCTAGAGTGGGACATAGGTTAAATTTATGGATGATGCCAGACATGGTTAGCACAGTCCACATAAATGGATATACTGTATGTAATTGAACTCATGAGAGCTATATCAGGGCTGCTTCTTTGCCGTACAGCTAAAAGAAGCTTTTTAAGGAGGAGTCCGTGCGTCAATCCAAAGTCACTGTATCCAAATGGAAAAAGCAAAAGCAAGCCATTTTGAAGCTGAGAAAAGAGGAAACATTGATCAAAGCCATTGCACAAGCATTGGGCATAGCCAATCAGCAATTTGGATTGTCCTGGAAAAGAAAGACACCACTGGTGTTCTAGCAACCAGGCATCAAACAGGTCAGCCAAGGAAAACAACATCAGTTGAGCACAGAAACATTGAGAGCTGTGAAGATAACCCCAAAATCAACAGGAAGTGACATCACCAACAACCTCCAGAGGGCAGGGATGAATCTACTATTAGAAGAGGACTTTGAGAGCAGAAATATAGAGGCCATACGACAAGATGCAATACTCCCATCAGCAGTAATAATCAAAAGGCCAGATTGGAATTTGCAAAGAAATAAAGAGATGAGCCCCAAAAGTTCTTGAACCAAGATTAACCTCTACCAAAGTGATGGAAAGGCCAAAGTGTGGAGAAAGAAAATATCTGCTCATGATCCAAAACAGATGAGCTCATTGGTCAGTTATGGTGGAGGTAGTGTTATGGCTTGGGCTTGCATACCTGCTTCTGGAATGGGCTCATTAAACTTGGCTGATTATGTAATTCATGATGGTAGCAGCAGAATGAATTCAGAAATCTAAAGATATATTATGTCTGCGAATTTACAGAGAAATGCATCAAATCTAAGTGGGAGAATTTGATGCAATAAAGGACTTCATCAGGGGGGGAAAGTGGAACGTTTTAGACTGGCCAAGTCAATCACCAGACCTTAACCCAACTGAACATTCATTTCACCTCCTGGCTGAACATAATAAAATGGTTAAATGGTACAGTAGTCTTGTATTATAAATCTGGAATTAAAAAATGTAGGGTGCTCAAGGCTTGAAGTTGCATTCATTCATAATTTGGGTTTGTTTGCCCAAAAAGTTTGGGAACCCTAGTGCTAGACACATTCAATTCAATTTTATTTGTGTAGTGCTTTCAACGATGGACATTGTCACAAAGCAGCTTTACAGAAATCTATAAATTCTGGCTATAAATTTATCCCTACTGAGCAAGCCAGAGGCAATGATGGCAAGGAAAAACTTCATGAGATGATGTAAGGAATAAACCTTGAGAGGAACCAGACTCAAAAGGGAACCCATCCTCATCTATAGGACAACGGATAGTGCCATTATAAATAATTCCCTTCTATAACTGCCTACTCCATGGTCAAAAAGTGCATAACTCACGTAAGTTCTCTTGGCCTCATACAAGCCATAAAACGGACAAGTGTCATTCTCTCTGACTTCTGACAGTCATCTGAGCAGTATTGACTTGTTTGTGGGTGGACCTCCAATGGCTATCCTTTGGAACCAATCCTGCCCTATAATGCCCTATGTATCATTTATTTATTTATTTATTTATTTATCAGTGGCTGCATGAGACAGGCATTCTGCTATTGGAACAGCATCAGGCTTGGTCCAGCCAAATTCTGACCCCATCACAAAACTGGCTGTCCTAAGGAAAAAAAAATTCTCCTGGACAGTCAGATCTTCATCTGATTCTTTAAAGCCTGGCTGTTATACCAAGTCACAGCAGTGGGCTTGTGCATTCCATAATTGTGCCCTCATTGCTCTGGATCACAGTTCCCTTTGGGGTTGCCTTTTCAGTTACAGGCAATTCAAGTTAATGTCTTTCCCTCCATCTTCTCTCTAGAGCAGAGGGTAAGGACAAACAGCAAAACTGCATCTGTGATTAGTGAAGACAGAGCTTAGAAAACTGTTAACAAAGAATGCTGTTTATTTGAAGACCATGTAAAAGTTTTGCCAGAGTTCACTGTTTTCAGTCTCAGAGTTTTTTCTTCTTTCTCATTGTATATATTTTGTTTGTTTTGTTTCTTGAAAGGTTATGTTCAATACTTTTGGCACAAATTTATTTCCATACTTTTGGTGGTGTTCAGCATTCCCTTTTTTTAAGAATGTATGAAATTGAATTGGCCACTCCTTCAGCTATCTCTCTGATAGATCTGTTTTTGTTTTTTCAGCCTAATGATTGCCTCCTTCACTTGCCTATTGACAGTTTCCATGAACAGCTACCAAATGCAAATTCAACACTTGGAATTAACTCCAGACCTTTTATCTCCTTAATTTGTCATGAAATAGCAAGTAACCAGGCCACACATAGCCATCAGTGCTTTGTCCAATTACTTTTGAGGCTGTGAAAAATATTCAATAATTTTGTTAAAGCCCTTTAATTAAAGCTAAAAGTCTACATTTTACTCACATCTTGTCTGCTTCATTTCAAATCCATTGATTTGTGTTACTGTCCAAAGAGGTACATACATAAACATCAACACAAATTTATCTCAACCACTTCATTATTTGTCCCAGTACCAAATCCTTAATTCATGCCAAAATCCCTCTCACATTCATCACAGCTTCTGCTTCATTTATTTACCCTTTTTATCCCAATTCTATACCATCCCTTATTCCACCCCTGCCTCTTCATCCCAATTTTTTTCTCATTCATTACAATTCATTTGTCCCAACCCATCACTCACTCATTCCAACCATCCTCCATTAATCCCAGCACCAATTCCTTGAACTATTAATTGAACTACAGTCAAACCTTGGATTGTGAGTAACTTTGTTTGCGAGTGTTTTGCAAAATGAGCAAAAATTTTTAATAAATTTTAACTTGATATACGAGTGAGGTCTTGCAATACGAGTACCTGTAGTATGTATACGCTGCTTTGTCTGCCTAGCGTCACATGATAAATACTGAGCCGATGGTTCTTCTCTCACATGCTCGGTCTCAGTCAGCGTGCTTCACTTGTACAGTCAACATCCATGTGAGCATATACTGTTTACTATAGTGTTGTAACTTTTGTGACTGTGTAGTAACTGTACTGCGACAATGGCCCCCATGAAGAAAAAATTTGAAAAGGAAGGCGATAAGAAAAAGGAGATGATTACGGTGGAAGTTAAGAAGGAAATCATCGAGAAGCACAAACGAGATATGCAAGTAGCTGAGTTGCGAGTAGTCAGTTGTCGATGAAATTGTGTCCTTGGGGAAGACCATGGGACTGGAGGTGAATGAAGACGACATTGAAGAGCTGGTGGAGGAACATGGCCAGGAGCTGACCACCGACGAACTGATGGATCTGCATCACGAGCAACAGCAAGAGGTTATGGAGGAGGTCTCGTCTGAGGAGGAGGAGGAGGAGAAAAAGATGGACAAATCCCTCACTTCAAATGGGATTAGGGAGGTGTGTAAAATGTGGGAAACAGTGCAAAATTTTGTAGAAAAGCACCACCCGAGTAAGACTGTAGCAGTGCGAGCGATGAATCTGTTTAACGACAATGCAATGTCACATTTCCACGAAATCCTTAAAAGGAGGCAAAAGCAAGTTTCACTGGATAGGTTCCTTGTTAACGTCGTACAAAAAGAAAAAAGATTCCGGCGAGCCAACAGATAGCAGTGATTCCATTAGTAACAATGAAAGTTGTCCTTCACAATAATTAATAAATTCGATTACTTTATATTAAATTTAAATAATAAAAATATAAAATTGTTTTTTGTGTTAATCATTATTATGTATATGAATATTTTTGGGTTTTGGAACGAATCATCTGAGTTTCCATTATTATGGGGAAATTCGCTTTGATATACGAGTGCTTTGGATTACGAGCACGTTTCCAGAACGAATTATGCTCGCAATCCAAAGTTTGACTGTATTAATTTTAGTATTATTTCAGCTTTTCAATATCTTATGATATCTATGATGAACTTGTTGAATTTTAAGAAGTCGCATATAGTTTGCTCCACTCCACATCCTGAGACTTCTGCTCCAATCTTGAGCTTTGCAAGTCCTGCTTTCATCCTACTTTTACAATTTTCAACCTTGTCCAGGAGAGACAAATTCCTGCTATATTATTATTGATTGACTGCTCACCATGACCAACTTTCCTCCTGTCAGGGTAGCACTAAAAGGGCGCTAAACTACACTTCCCATCAGCCCCAGCATGTCACATGGCACTAATTACTCAATCCTGTTTCCCATCTCACCCTGATTTGCACCACTATTTAAGCTCTGGTTCCTGTGTACCTCATTGTCCTACTTCTGTTGATATGTTTGTTTCCTTGCCTGCCATAGTCTGGCCAATGTATGCGTTAATGTTTTGTGCATACTCACCACTTTAGTTGTTGTTCTGCCTCCTTGCTCCTCTGAGAACATCACTCTCCCTCCTTGCTCTGCTGAGGATGTCGCACTCCCTTCTTGCTCCACTGAGGGCATTGCTCCCTGCCAACTCATGCCTGGGCCCGATGTTGTCTACCCGCTCTGGTAATTTTTTGCGGAGGGGGAAGTCATCCTGGCTTGAGCCGTCTCCCACCCTCCTTGCCCTGTTGCTCTGCCTAGTTGCTCCACTGAGGACATCGCTCTGCTGAGAGCATTCCCCTGCCCCTCTGCCCTACAGAGGATGCCATTACAGATCTTGGCCTCGCCATAGGCATCACTCCCTGTTCTGCCTTGGATGTCACTATGTCACCCAGCTCCACTTCAGATGTTGCTCTGCCTTCCTACTCTACTTCAGACGTTGCTCTGCCTTCCTACGCCACTGAGGACATTGCTCCGCTTTCTTGCTCCGCTGAGGATGTTGCTCCGCCTCCTTGCTCAACTAAGGATGCCACTTCGCCTCATTGCTCTGCTAAAGACTTCGATCCTACCTCTTGCTTCGCGGTGTACATCGTCTCCCCCCAACTATGCAGAGGACATTGCACCCCCCCTTGCTATGCGGACAGTGTTGCTCCCCCTCTGGCCTCGCATTGGACATTGCTCTCTCCTCTGGCATTGTGCAGAATGTCGCTCCCTCCTCTGGTTCCGGCCTTGTACTTCGCTCCCCTTGCTGGCTTCACGGTGGCTGATTTTCATGTTCTACCATGGACATCGTGCCACCCCACTGCCTTGTGAAGGATTAGAGTTAGGGTTAGTTTTGCAACTAAATGTTTCCAGTACGTGTTGATCAGTCCTGCACATTGGTACTGTATGGAGGAATTTTGGCCCATTCCTCAGTACAGAAAAGCTTCAAGTCTGGGATTTTGGATGGTGTCCTCACATGCTTGCTTTGGGTCCTTCAACCATATTTCTATTGGATTTAGGTCCAGAGATTGACTTGACCATTCCAAAATATTAACTTCTATTGATTATGTTCCAAAACACTAACTTGGCTCAGGGTTGTCGTCTTGCTGCATGACTCACTTTCTCTTGAGATTCAGTTCGACAGATGTCCTGACATTTTCATCAGAATTCATTGTTCGATCAATGATGGCACATCGTCCTGGCCCAGATGCAGCAAAACAGGCCCAATCCATACTAGCACTACCATGTTTCACAAATAGTTTAAGGTTCCTATGCTGGAATGCAGTGTTTTCCTTTCTACCAAAATAATGCTTCACATTTAAACCAAAAATTCTATTTTGGTTTCATCAGTCCAGAATTATTTTTACAATAGCTTTCTGGCTTGTCCACCTGATTTTTAGCAAAATGCAGAGGGGAAGCAATGTTCTTTTTGAAGAGCAGTGGCTTTCTCCTTGCAACCCAACCATGCACACCATTGTTGTTTGTTGTTCGGTGTTCTCCTGATGGTGGACTCATGAACTATAACATTAGCCAATGTAAGAGAGGTCTTTGGTTGCTTAGAATTTACCCTAGGATCCTTTGTGACCTCGTGGACTATTGCACTTCTTGCTCTTGGAGTGATCTTTGTTGGTCGACCACTTCTCAGAAATCTCCTTTGTTCGTACCACAATACACTTCCACGAACTTGTGAAGATCAGGCTTTGATTAAACCCTGTTCTTTAAATAAAACAGGGCACTCACTCACTGATTGTCATCCCATTGATTGAAAACACCTGACTCTAATTTCACCTTTAAGTTAACGCTAATCCTAGAGGTTCACATACCTTTGCCATTCACAGATGTTATGTTGAATTATTTTCCTTAATAAGTAAACGATCAAGTATAATATTTGTCTCATTTGTTTAATTGAGATCTCTTTGTCTACTTTTAGGACTTGCGTGAAAAATCTGACGATGTTTTAGGTCATATTTATGCATTAATTCTAAAGGGTTCACAAACTTTCACGCACCACTGTATGTCCTATCGTCATCATCACTGCCCTTCTTTGGAGGCATGAGTGGCCAGATAGTGTTATTCTAATTCACACTGATTATTAAGCGATTTTTGTTGCATCAATCAAAAACCCCTTATAACCCTATAACTAATAGCATTTTTTTTACTGCTTCACCTGGCACTCGAAACTCAGACACTTGGCACCTCCAGCAGAGCCACTTCTGAATCTGAAGCCATCTTCTGCTAGTCTTCATTATCGTACCCAACAAGTTTTAAAAGAAAATTCTAAGTATTACTGCTTCCTCCACATATGGAACAGTCTGAAAATTCTTACTTAAACTCCAAACATCATCTTATATTCATGTCATGTCATATCCACCTTGTACTCTGGCCAGGATTAAGTTCATTCTCATCTCTAGATCTTCTCATGCCTTTGTTTAAGACTTCTAGATAATACTTCTCATAATTATAGCTCAAGTTCTTAGATTTCTTCCCCTTTACAATCCTATCACTCCTAATATCACTATCAATTGAAGGCATGGTCTTCAGCGGCAGAATTGAGTTATCAAATAGCTGAAGTTTCCATATGAAATTCCAACTAAAATCTTAAGTCCATGTCCTTGATTTAGTTTTTTAAGTCCAGTGAGGTCTTTATTTAAGCTCTATTTGCTCTTCTTAATGCTTCAGTTGTTCTTCTATGTACTCTGTTGTGAATGTGTATACCTGGATGTTCCTATGGAACACTAAATCAAACAAGCTCTTTTCTGATTAGTAATTTCTGTCACTTGATTAATTCATGCTCCCCACCATAATGCTGATTTGAAGAGTTAGCCAATTTATCACCTACATTTTAAATGAGAGACCCAGCTTTTTAGCAGTAGACTTTTGCACCTATATTTCAGTTAAATTCAGTTCAGTATTATTTATATAGGTTTTTTTTTTATAGGGATTAATCCACACTTAAAATCTGTATCTTGTGTTTATATATTTCTGTAAAGCTGTTTTGAGACAATGTCTATTGTAAAAAGCGCTATACAAATAAAATTGAATAGAATTGAATTGAATATAGTGCAGTGGTCATTAGGCCTCATTTATCACGCTAGCTACGAAAGGATTTACAGTATTGCTAAATCATTTGTATTGTATGAGTATTTACACAAGATATTTCATATTCATGAAAACCTTTCGTAAAAACATTTGTATCCTACTCATGGTCCTGAGTACTTTAGGTGTCATTTTATGCACAAGATAACAAACTAACTTTTATATATATGTCACGTATCGTGACGCAACGGAGATAAGGTAGGATGCAATCGCAGTTTGAACAGGTTTTATTGAGAGACACAGGCAGGTTAATCCAAATCGTTATCCAAAAACGTAATCCAAAACATGCAAGAGGCCAGGCAATCGGAAACAGGCATAAATGGAGCAGGGCAGGAAACTATGTCGTGGTCACAGAAAACAGGTCGAGATACAAAACATGAAACATAAGCTGTGACTATGAACTGGGAAACCAGCGTGAACTAAACAGACGAATCTAAACATGAAACATGACATGGACAAGGACTGTGGCTAACTGTAGTAAGGAATCAATACTAATGTTCTAATGTACTCTAATATTCCGCACTGTGTGCTGGGAGGTGTGCGGTATATATACAAACCTAATCAGCCTCGTAATGGCTGACGGCTGAGGGCACTTCAAACACACATGAAACCACAGCCAATGACAGAACAGGGAGGAGACATAACAAAACATAACAAATGCACGTGTCCAAATGTCACGAATGTCAACAAGGGAAAAGCAGGTGCTCGCGCACCTGCTCGTGCTCGCGCGCTCACATGTTCCACAGCGCGCTGCTTAAAGGAGAACTCATGACAATATAGATAAAGATAACACTGTCGAGTTTAAGTAGCTTCTGTATTTCACTTAAACACATGCAAATGTATTGAAAGTTTGTGAAACCCATACATTTTATTTTAATCACATTAATGATGAATATTAAAATTTAAAAAATTTAAAAAGCAAGCCAATGTAAATCCATACACTAAGACAAATATTATTAGTTATTTAATAAAGAAAAAAAATACTGCTATATAAAATGAGCACAGGCTTAAATGGTGTAAGTTGATTTAATTTCTCACAGCATCTTCTTTTAATGCTGTGCAAAACTTTAGAGCGAGCACTAAAAGAAGAAAAAGTGGCCGATCTAGTATTTCTCAAGCTGCAATGTGCCATGTATATTTCCTACCATGCTGCGCGCCAACAGTCGACGAGATACTTTGAATAAAAAACTAAAATAGCAATAGCTTTTCCCTGTGTGATGAGCTTGGTATCCATGATCACCTGGGTACAGTATATATATATATTGGCCTTTTTCACCAGCTTCAGTATTTTTATTGGCATAGATGTATCTCAAAATTACTTCCACTTCTTCCCAGGAGAAAGTCTTTTTTGTCATTTACTCATCAATTCATTTTCAACGTGTTTCAAATTAGCTGTTCTGTGCTTGCACTTTGTAATTTATGGGTGATTGTCACTGATCAACATATACAGTATCTCACAAAAGTGAGTACACCCCTTACATTTTTGTAAATATTTGATTATATCTTTTCATCTGACAACACTGAAGAAATGACACTTTGCTACAATGTAATGTAGTGAGTGTACAGCTTGTGTAACAGTGTAAATTTGCTGTCCCCTCAAAATAACTCAACACACAGCCATTAATGTCTAAACCGCTGGCAACAAAAGTGAGTACACCCCTAAGTGAAAATGTCCAAATTGGGCCCAAAGTGTCAATATTTTGTGTGGCCACCATTATTTTCCAGCACTGCCTTAACCCTCTTGGGCATGGAGCTCACCAGAGCTTCACAGTGTGCCACTGGAGTCCTCTTCCACAAATGAAAATTCTTGGCCAAAACCGAATATAATGAAAAACTTGGCCAAAGGCCGAATACCGAAATGTTTATTCCATTTATTTTGCCATTTTTTTTCACCATTGCATAAATTAGTCAAAATGTGCTTTTTACTATTTTGTCTTGCTTTTCAAAGAAAAAATCAATTACAAAAGCTACAATTTCAAAATATTTATTTAACACTGAACTTTTTTTAAATTCTAGCAGGCATAGGATATCAACAAGGCACAATATAACGTTAAATAAATAAATTAGTAAAATAAAAATATTTTTATGTGGTCATCTTTGAGCCCCCCTTGAATAGCCTATGTTAGGCCTATAACTGACTGCTGAAAAAATGTAACACACTGTAGCCTACAACAAAAAAGTGCATTAAAAAGTGCATTGACGAGTGCAAAAAATGGTTATATTCGGTTATATACGGCTGATTATATTCGGGATGTATATCGCTCGCGTCCCTGTACACCTCGCGGAGTATTATAGTAGATATAGTATAGTTAGATACGTTGTTAATGTTATGTTCCTTGATAGATTTAGTTAGTTTAAACTATAGATTAGTTCATTTAGTCCCCACTGGTTTTTCCGCTCCCAGTCCATAGTACTAGTTCATGTTTCTTGTTTTGTGTTTTGACCCTGTTTTCTGTGACCGCGACTTTGATTCCTGCTTTGCCTCGTTTATGCCTGTTTGCCGATAGCCTGACCCTTTGCCTGTCTTGACTACGTTTTTTGGATTACGATTTGGATTTGTCTGCCTGTCCTTAAATAAATATGTCTTTACCTGCACCTGCTTCCGTACTCTACTCCCTTACGTCTTGCGACATGACAGAATACTCCGTGAGGTGTACAGGGACGCGAGCGGTATATATCCCGAATATAATCAGAGCTAAGCGCTGGCAGCTGAAAACAATAAAGCCACACCCCCGAACAACAACCAATGACAAAACTGGGATTAGACAGAACAGAAACAAAACAAACGCACGTGTCCACAGTAAACAATGTCACGGTTGTCAACATCCGAAGAGCATGCGCTCGCTGAGCACTCGTGCGCGTAGCTCTCTCCGAGCGCGCTGCCAGAAGGGGAGATCGTGACATTCGTGCGTTTCACTCTGGTTGCTATGCTATTTAGTCGTGTCATCAAACACGTCATTGTTCGGTCAAATTTATTCTGTCTTTTCACTTATTCGGCCAAACACCGAAAGTGCTTTTTTTTCTATTTCCGGCCGAATAATTTCGGTTGCTGAACATTCGGTGCTTCCCTATGATTGGGTATAAAAGAGTATCTTAGAGAGGCAGAGTATCTCAGAAGTAAAGATGGGATGGAATCTGGATGGAAGCATATGTTGCGCTAAAACCTGTATATACCAATCAGCATTGATGGTGCCTTTCCAGATGTGAAAGCTGTCCATTCCATTGGCACTAATGCACCCCAATACCATCAGAAATGCAGGCTTTTGAACTGAGCGCTGATAAAAAGCCGGATAGTCCCTCCCCTCTTTAGTCCTCTTTAGTTTAGAGGATGTCCATAGTTTCCAGAAAGAATTTCAGTTTTCTATTCGTCTGACCACAGAACAGTTTTCCACTTTTGCCTCAGACCATTTTAAATGAGCTTTGGCCCAGAGAAGACGGTGGTATTTCTGGATCATGTTTTTAATGCAGTGCCGCCTGAGGATCTCCAAATTTTATGAATCCTTTGATGATGATATTTATTGTTGATAATGAGCTATTCATAGTCTTCCCAATTTTACAATGGAGAACATTATTCTGAAATTGTTCCACAAATTGTAGACGCAGTTTTTCGCAGATTGGTGAACCTCTGCCCATCTTTACTTCTGAAAGACTCTGCCTCTCTGAGATACTCTTTTTAGATCACGTTACTGACTTGTTGCCAATTAACCTCCAGCTGGTTCTTTTTTAGTAACACTTACTTTTCCAGCCTTTTGTTACCCCGACCCAACTTTTTTGACCAGTTGCGGCCACCAAACTCAAAATTACCTTATTTTTTCTTAAAATGGTACGTTTACTCAGTTTAAAGCTTTTATGTTTTCTATGTTCTATTGTGAATAACATATGGGTTTATGAGATTTGCAAATCATTGTATTCTGTTTTTATTTATATTTATTTATATTTTACACAGCGCCCCAACTTTTTTGGAATTGGGGTTGTAGTTAAACAAGACTTTTTTTAAAAAGGATATATATAAAAAGCTTTTATTTTAATATTTTTTTGTTTGTTTGTTTGTCACAGACCATCCTACAACATCCATTGTTAGATGGTCTGTGAAACTTAAAATTGCTATCTTCTTGTTTAACTATTTAAATTTTATGTCAATTTATATGCTAAACATATCAAATAAATGTGTGTCCTAAAAGAAATAAAATCTCTTTTATAAATTCTAATTGCATTTATGTATTCTAAGACCTAGTAAAGCAAGTCTGTCATCAGCGTGTAAGGAATTTTTAGCTTTTTCTCTGCAAAGGAGAGCTAACTAACTAATTGCTGTATTTCCAGGGTGTCCCCTATGTGGATGGGAATGGAATGAGCAGTCTGTACAAGCTTCAGGTCTGTGTTTTAATTCTTTTGTTTGAAAAAAGTGACGAGCATGTTCATGGGCAAAGCATATTTTTAGGTTATTTTCCTTGATTTTGCAAAGATAATTCAGGACCGTTTACAA
This sequence comes from Ictalurus furcatus, assembly GCF_023375685.1. Taxonomy (NCBI): domain Eukaryota; kingdom Metazoa; phylum Chordata; class Actinopteri; order Siluriformes; family Ictaluridae; genus Ictalurus; species Ictalurus furcatus. The sequence goes on from NC_071283.1 coordinate 6,530,315, forward strand.
AGCGATATAAGGCATTTTCTTTATTGTTTTTCTATATTTAGTCTGATCAGCCGTGACAATAAAACCAATGAAAGGTGCAGTGTATATCTTGCTCTGTATAGGGCTGCGTAGCTGCAGACTAGACAAAGTCCTCATTCTAACCCATGTCCACACCAAAAGCGCCTACAGTAGGCATGTGAGCATCAGAACTGGACCATGGAGCAATGGAAGAAGGTGGCCTGATCTGATGAATTACATTTTTTTAATATCATTTGGACAGCCAGGTGCGTGTGCATTGCTCACCTGTGGAACAGGTGGCAACAGGAAGTTACTTTGACAAGTACCACCTACCTAAACATTGTTGCAGACCAAGTACAAGGTAACAGTATTCCCTTATAGCAGTGGCCTCTTTCAGCAGGATAATGCGCCCTGCCACAATGCAAAAATTGTTCAGGAATGATTTGAGGAACAGGTCAAAGAGTTCAAGGTGTGCTGGACAAACAAGTCCAATCCATGCAGGCCCCACCTCGCCACTTACAGGACTCAAAGGATCTGCTGCTAACATTTTGGTGCCAAATACCACAGCACAATTGCAGAGGTCTTGTGGAGTCCATGCCTCAATGGGTCAGAGCTGTTTTGGCAGCACAAAGGGGGCCTACACAATATTAAGCAGGTGGTTTTAATGTTATTGATTGTACATGTGAATTTTGCTCTAAATGTCAACGTTACTAAATAGTACATAATTCAAGATGATGTAATGGCAAATACATGTTTGTTTTCTTATCCTAACACACAGCTTTCTTTGGATGGTAAGCCCCAACCCCCTTTTACTCTTTCTTCTGGGATCTCTAGTTTCCTTCTACTACCCAAAACATGCCAGTAGGTAGATTGACTACTCTAAACTGCCCCTAGTAAATGAGTGTGCAAAGTTTGTGAGTACGGTACGTCCCATCAAGAGTGCATTCCCATTTCACACCCACTGGCTCTGGATCCATTGTGACCATGACATAAAGCAGTTACTGAAGAATGAATCATCATCCAAAGAAAGTCACACACCTCAAAGGAGAAACATGCAAACTAGCATATTTATATAACATTTTATTCTGTTTGTACAGAGTGGAGGACCCCCAGGACCACCAGGACCTCCGGTATGCATTCCTTAAAGACTAAATTCAGTTTAAAACATTAATGTTTTAATAAAAACATTAATAATACTGTACATAATAAATTTCAGTCACAGGAAGAAAAAAAGTACATCCTCCTCCAATTCAATGTTTTTATATAGCAGTTAAATAACAATTGGGTGGTCCTCAGCAACAAACAAATAACCTCAGGTGACAACAAAAGAACACAACAGATTTCAATATGTAGTCATTTTTTCCCAAAAAGTAAACCAATATTCAGTAGCTAGGTGGGGGTAAAAATTACACACTTCCTACTTCCACAAACATTAAGAGAGTAATTAGCAGCCAGAGTAGTAGTCTATTAGAGTAGACTCATGAACATTAACATTAGCCAATGTGAGAGAGGCCTTTAGTTGCTTAGAAGTTATCCTGGGTTCCTTTGTGACCTCCTGGACTATTACACGTCTTGCACTTGGCATGATCTTTATTGGTTGACTACTCCTGGGGAGGGTAACACTGGCTTGAATTTTATCCATTTGTACACAATTTATCTGACTGTGGATTGGTGGAGTCCAAACTCTTTAGGTTTTGTAACCTTTTCCAGCCTGATGAGCATCAACAGCGCTCTTTCTGAGGTCCTCAGAAATCTCCTTTTTTTTCATGCCATTTTACATTTCCACAAACGTGTTGTGAAGATCAGACTTTAATAGATCCCTGTTCTTTAAATAAACAGGGTGCTCACTCGCACCTGATTGATCCATCGATCAGGGGTCCAGAACCTATGGCTTGCAAGCCATATATGGCTCTTTCAATGAGCCATATATGGCTCTTTCAATGAGCCATATATGGCTCTTTCGATGGCAGGGAAAAAATAGCTAAAAAGAATCATGAAAGCTAGTGTCATATTTGCTACATATTACATATTTGAAAGCTACATATTACATATTTGAAAATATTGCAAAATTCATAATTGATGCCCATCATGTATTCACCACTATAGATGGTAATGTGGAATGGAGTGGTAATTTATGAATTAGACCAGGAAAACGGTTGAAAACTACATAGCCACCATCTGTTTCCAGTATTTTAATAAGGATGAAATGGCTAAAAGAAAAAAAAAAGAATTTATTGTTGTTTCCAGTCTGAATGGATAGAGAAATTTTCATTTGCGGTAGTTGGTAAGTAGTGTTCAATTTAATCTTACTTACTGGATAGGGTCCAGGTTCCCCGTGACCCTGAAGAAGGATAAGCAGTATAGAAGATGGATGGATGGATATCATAGTTGACTTATATGAAGTCCAGGTGCCACCTATAGGACTATTAGGTGGAGTGTAGGCTGTTAGGTCAATAACAAACGTAGACACAAAATGTGAAATGGCCTTTATTACATTACCACTTTTAATAATTATGAATTAATATTAAAGATAATAACTATAATAATGATAATAATAAGAAGAAGAATATTTTTTTTTAAATTAAATATACGCTAACTTCTCTGTCTCTTTAAAGAAAAAAAATCATAACTTTGTGGCTCTTATGGCTCTGATAGCCGAAAAGTTTCCCAACCTCTGCCATTAATTGAAAACACCTGATTTTAATTTCACCTTCAAATTAACTGTTAATCCTTCACATACTTTTGCCACTTTTGTAATATTGGTTCATTTTCCTCAATAAATAAATTACAAAATATAATATTTTTGTGTCATTTGTTTAATTGGGTTCTCTTTGTCTACTTTTAGAACTTGTGTGAAAATTTTATGATGTTTAGGCCATTTTTTTTTTACATATATGTAGAACATTCTAAAGGGTTCACAAACTTTCAAGCAACACTTTATTAATATTGGTTGAGATAAAAAAAAAAAATTCTATCCATTCGTGTAATTCTTTTTAAGATCTAACAATTCTATTTCTCTTTGTTTTCAGGGGCCCAAAGGGGATGAAGGCAGAGTAGTAAGTTGGTTATGTATTTCTGCGATGCCAGTGTTTTGTCGAGTGAAAAATATTCTGTTCTTTGAGTTTTGGTTAGCTCCCATAAATGCATTCTCATACCAATGTTCTCCACAAAAGAGTGATCCAGAGCAGCTCGAGAAATGATGCCCTCCATCATATTTTTACATAAACAAGATGACAGTCCTGTACTCAAGAGCATGGTTATTCTAGATAAGCTGTTGTGTTACAATAGGAAATTGCACTTACAGTGGTAGACTATCATATTCTTACTCTTCAGAGAGTGATCCTTAAGCTAATCTGACATCCCTGGTACACAATTGCCTTAGTCTATCCTGAAGTGTGCATTTGTGATATTTACCTTTACAGGGAGCTGTCAGTTCAGAATGAATGCATGAAGGGCAAGGCTATTACAATCAGCAATTTTGCTCTGCTGAAGAAGTTGAATTTTGAGTAGTTTTTTTAATAGGAGAAGTACATGTAGCAGTGATATACATAAAGAGCTTTATCAAAGGGCTAATGAAATAGGTTTGTGGAGTTAAGTAAATGTCAAAAATTGTTCCTGGAGAGTGTTCCTTTGTTCTTTGAAATTATCTATGGCATCCAAATGGAACATGGTATGTTTTACATGAGACACTGGATAATGGCTTAGAGTTTGGCCAGGCTACTGAAATGTTTTCCTTCTCATGTTTTTCCATTTGACAAAGAAATACCTGTGCATGTAGATGTCTGGCCAGTCCATTGTGAGACTTTATTTTAAATTTAGTATTTTTTATCCAGGGTGACCCAGGGCCAATGGGATTGCCAGGCTTTGAAGGACTGCCTGGAGCTAAAGTAAGTTTAACTGTTGTACTGTGTTCAAGTCAGTGGTCCGTCCGTGGTGGGTGTGTGATCACAAAAGTGTAAAAAAAAAATTATAATTTTGTTGTATTACATATTTTAAGCAATCCCATTTCTACTCCTTTTTTTTTTGGAACAGTACAGAGACAAAAGAAAGAACATAAGTGACTATGAAAACTGGTAGACTGGACTGCTATATCATTATTTACAAATTCTACTGGGTTAAGAAGGTAAATGAACAGTGCTAGGAAAACCAGCCAGGAAAACTTTACTTGCTTTGCAAAGTACACAGATTCAGTCACATTATGTAAGGCAAAATGAAGAGTGTTGGGAAGAGAGAAAGGAGTGAGGGAGAACACCACACATGCAAAGAAATTGAGTCAGTTATCATTCATTTTATGTGTTCAGATACATACTTTGGAGAAATTCAGTAATCATTATACCAATCAGATGGGGATAAAAACATTAGGTTACTTATGTAACCCTGTTCTGTGAACCTTGAATAAGCACCAGGGGCAGTGTTTCAGCACCTGAATGCCTTTAGCACAAAGTCACCAACTAATCTTATGAAAAGGCTGTCATTAACAGCTGCCATTCTGCAGTTGAATTCTGCAGTGTTTGCAAGTAATGGGGAACCCTGGTGGTTATCCGGAGTTAATAGAACAGGGTTACATATGTAACCTAAAATTCTATTTTACCCCTCTTAGTTCACAAGGAACTAATTCATCCAAAGACTGATTGTAAGGGCATTCAGATATGATAGCTACATTCACCCCACTGGGAGGGGTGATTTTTATCTTATAAAATTGGAAAAGGTGCATGATGATGCCCAGGTAGCAGCAGCACAAATCCTGGAGTGGTACTTCCACAACCCAATGGACCACACCTGCTTACACAGGGGAGTACCTGGTGTCCTTGTACCATAACAGATAAATAGCTGGTCTGGCAATTGACTTGCTATTGAACAGTTCATGTAATATCATAAGGTGTGCACTGGGCATGCGGTTCCCCATCATGGGATGCTGTGAGTTCAACCAATTGATTCACAAATGTTCTTGATATGACCTTAGGCAGGAACCCTGGATTTGGCCACAGGGTTACTCCACACAATGCACTGGATCTGTCTAATGAAGTGCTCACACTTCACTGTACAGTTTCCACTGGAGAGCATACAAGGTCCATGGACTAGGGGATCTTACTAGCATTTCATGCACTGCCTGATTGCAATCTATGGCCTGTGCCTCTCTCTGAGAGGCCATACCCATAGGTGCAGATGTTCCAGCTGAGGGTGCCAGATTTTTGTCCAATTGAGACAGTACATCTTGTTGAGGGAGAAGCAAGTCACTCCTGGACATTACTGGAGACAACACTATCTATGTTTCCATGTTTCGAAGCAAGCCAAAATGTCACTTCCTGATAAACTGGTGCCAAATATCAAAAAGACAAACGGAATTTGCTCCAGTAGGAGAAGCCACTGTGGGTTTTTTTACGTATATAATAAGTGACTTGCGTCTTAGAGCCCGCAGAAAAAATGCAATAAACGTGGTCATGTAATCTTGTATTGAGGTGGGAGCCTGCTCTTTGGGAATGAAGTTGTGCAAGACAGTTCTGGGAGGTAATTATACCGAACCACTTTGACAACAAACTTTGGCTAAGGTATTTTAGAATGACCAAAACAACATTTCAGATGTTGTGCAACGAGATCAGTCCGCTGGTTAGTCCAGTTATGCTGTCCCATCGTGCCCCAGTTCTGACAGAAAAACACATTGCTGTTGTGCTGTATAAGTTGGCCACATGCGCTGAATATCCAATCACATGATTTGTTGAGGCAAAGTCACATGAATTTTTTGATATGCATCCAGACATTTATTCGGTAAATGTGTTTCCATCATAATTTATGCGCACATCATCTTTTTATTTTATCCGACTCCATTGAGTGCATAAGTTTTGTTTTTTTTTGTTTGTTTTTTTTTTATGTGTATTTTTAGAATTTATGCGCATCTTGGCGTTTCCATCCAGCGTTTTTTTATGTGATATTCCAAAATGCGCATACAAATAGGTGGATGGAAACATGGCTAATGACAATGAGACAATGAGACTCAGTTGATAAAACCCAATCAGACAAAAAAGTCTTCCGGTCACAGCCACGGATATAGCATCTTTGCTCTTTTGAGATGTGGAGTGGGTGAAGAAATTGGCTCCTGGCTGGACGGTCTGTCAACAGCTAGAAGTTCTTGCTGTGTGTGGCTTCTATTTCAGCATCACAAATTTAAGCTGAGCCACAGTGGACAGTAGGCCATCCATCTGCATATCATACGTTTCATTTTTTATTTTAGAGTTGAATTGGGAATAGTGGGAAAATGACAATTTTGTGGTTCTCCTCTAAGAGCACTCCCATTTTTGGCAACCCTCCCAAAAATGTAGTGCACAGCTGAATTAAAAAATGACTATAAAGTAGGAAAAAATAGGATGAGATAAGATAAGGTGATAAGCTGGCTCCAATCCACCAATAGTGATCCCATAACAAAGTAGGACTATGAGTGATTCAAGCCATGGCGGGCAACCTAGAAGTTACCAGTACACAATACAGCTTTGCTGAGCAAGGTTAACTATGCTCAGCATTGATACGGGAAGCTGGAGGTAATGACACTATATACTTCATAATAAGCATTATGACATGGTATTTTGAGGGTATCCCACTCTGCCATGATAGTGGCCTTCTCAAAATCCATAGTGCCCATACCTCCCCCAGCTATAATTGACAGTTAAGTGCCTTATAGATTAATCCACAGTAACCCACAGCCAACAGAAGGACTTAAGTTAGTATGAAACTATTGCCAGCTTTTGAGTACAGCTTCACCTGTAGCTCCAACCATAGTCATAAATTGTTATGCAGATTTCGAAAAGCCAAATATGTAGAAAGGAAAGAAGAAGAACGAAATGGCGTTTATTAAAAAAGGCATTTTACAGAGTCAGGTCACCACATGTTGTTGTAACGCATTGTACACATGCACAAGAAGTTATCCTTGTGTTGAAGTGGTGCCCCTTAATGGCTAGAGGGGGTATAATAGAAAATAGTTATGATGGAGGAAAATAGCAAATAAAAAATTGTGAGCATTGTGGACTCCAGCTTTACCTGACTTACCCAACGCCCCTGAATTTAAACTTGTGAGATTCATTTGTGCAGATATATTGCATTTATTTATTATTTAAATTATACTATTCCATGTTGAAGGAATAAGACTGTAATGACAACCAACACGACTGAATTGAATTGAAGTTTGTCTAAAACAATTTCAGACATTGTTTTCTCGAGTTTGGGCATATTTAGTTCTTGGTGTTAGATCAGATGTCTGCTATTATATTACATCGTACATATTATAATACATACATATTATATTACATTGCTATGTTTTAGCAGCTCTGGATTGGTGGCGCAGGACTTATCTTTGCTTTGATATTACATGACTGTGACAGAGGGCTCTGTCACGATTGCGGCAGCACTACATTTACATGTACATATAATCCACTATCCACCCATTTTACGGTTTTCCCTACCATTGGGTGCACACTAGGGCAGGTTAACGTGCCAGTTGCATACATAACGCACACATATCCACTCCATTACTGCATCCTTCCCCCATATCCCACAATAAAAACACGCAGATACCAAATACCAGTAAATGTTTATTGTACATGGCTGCATGTCATGTTGTGTTTCAGTTGTCTGTGTATGTTGCGTCTTAGTCCAGGTTATTGGAAGCAAATGGCAAACCCTGAAAGTGATCCAAAAAGCCAGATATCACTGAATTCCCTGCGCGATTATATATATAATGTATATATTTATAGTATCTCTCAACAGTGAGTACACCCCTCACATTTTTGTAAATATTTGATTATAGCTTTTAATGTGACAGCACTGAAGACATGACACTTTGCTACAATGTAAAGTAGTGAGTGTACAGCTTGTGTAACAGTGCAAATTTGCTGTCCCCTCAAAATAACTCATCATTCAGCCATTAATGTCTAAACCGCTGGCAACAAAAGTGAGTACACCCCTAAGTGAAAATGTCCAAATTGGGCCCAAAGTGTCAATATTTTGTGTGGCCACCATTATTTTCCAGCACTGCCTTAACCCTCTTGGGCATGGAGTTCACCAGAGCTTCACAGGTTGCCACTGCAGTCCTCTTCCACTCCTCCATGACGACATCACGGAGCTGGTGGATGTTAGAGACCTTGTGCTCCTCCACCTTCCATTTGAGGCTGACCCACAGATGCTCAATAGTGTTTAGGTCTGGAGACATCCTTGGGCAGTCCATCACCTTCCCCTTCAGCTTCTTTAGCAAGGCAGTGGTTGTCTTGGAGGTGTGCTTGGGGTCGTTATCATGCTGGAATACTGCCCTGTGGCCCAGTCTCCAAAGGGAGAGGATCATGCTCTGCTTCAGTATGTCACAGTACGTGTTGGCATTCATGGTTCCCTCAATGAACTGTAGCTCCCCAGTGCCGGCAGCACTCATGCAGCCCCAGACCATGACACTCCCACCACCATGCTTGACTGTAGGCAAGACACACTTGTCTTTGTACTCCTCACCTGGTTGCCGCCACACACGCTTGACACCATCTGAACCAAATAAGTTTATCTTGCTCTCATCAGACCACAGGACATGGTTCCAGTAATCCGTGTCCTTAGCCTGCTTGTCTTCAGCAAACTGTTTGCGGGCTTTCTTGTATATCATCTTTAGAAGAGGCTTCCTTCTGGGACGACAACCATGCAGACCAATTTGATGCAGTGTGCGGCGTATGGTCTGAACACCGACAGGCTGACCCCCCACCCCTTCAACTTCACCAGCAATGCTGGCAGCACTCATACATCTGTTTCCCAAAGACAATCTCTGGATATGACGCTGAGCACGTGCACTCAACTTCTTTGGTCAACCATGGCGAGGCCTGTTCTGAGTGGAACCTGTCCTGTTAAAACGCTGTGTGGTCTTGGCCACCATACTGCAGCTCAGTGTCAGGGTCTTGGCAATCTTCTTATAGCCTAGGCCATCTTTATGTAGAGCAACAATTCTTTTTTTCAGATCCTCAGTGTGTGTGTGTGTGTGTGTGTGTGTGTGTATATATATATGAGATGCACCAGTACTACATTTCTCAACTGATACCGATAGTTCTGCCTTTTATGCCTTCTTATAAATTAATAATAATTAATTTAAAAGAATTCTGAAAGAAATGCAACAAGTTGTTTCACAGTAACTGGTCTCATAAACAGAAAACACATCACTCTAATTAACATTAACACATTAACTAAATTCTGAAGATTAACGTAAGATTTCGTAACTTATTGAATGTTATTAATTCATATTAACATTGACTGAATTATGTAAAATCTCCTGATAGGCTCACATTCACTTTAGGGGTATCTGGGGGCATTAGATGTGACGCCGAAACTCCCGCTTCACTACTGCTCAATTCCGGTGTAAAATTTTAGCAGTGCAGAGATTAGAGTTTACAAACTGCAGTTTTGTCGTCATTCCACACAAGAGACATCATCTTTACACACAGCACGAAATCGATGTGTTTTCCCGCCCTCTTTTTTATTGATAGGATATAATCTGCCCTGATTACCGGACGTTTTAAAACTATTGGCCAAAGGCCGATAGCGGGAAGGACTGCCTTTACAAATACATTGGTGCGTCTCTTTTATATTTATATATATATATATATATATATATATATATATTAGTGATTGAATATATGTTATGATATTGAAGATTGTTATTATATATATTGTTGTTTATGAAAAGTTATTGCTGTAATACTTACCTCTGGAAGAACATGGAGGAGTCCATGTGGGTGGAGCTTCCAGGTTAAAAGCCAGGCCTGTTAATTTGTGTATGGTGGGTTGGAGTTTGGATTTGCAGTGCTAGTATATGGTGTAGTTACCTTTCTGTGGAAGGAGGTACCAGCCAAGTGCTGTAGTGTATATATTTTTGTATAGTTTTCCTCCATTTTCTCCATTTCCCCTATTGTGTCTATTTGTTTTTGGGCATTCATGTGGATGTACATATTTTTGTGCACATTTGGTGGACTGTAAATAGGAGCACTGTCAATAACACACGTTTTCACAAAAGTGCTATTGCGGCCTTGCCATCAATTTTCTTGTGTGGGACCATTTTTCCATCACACCTTGTCACAATGACTAAGAAGTTTAAGCACATATTGTATATGTGGCAAGCATGTACAAGCAGTGGAGCTACATAACATTAAAAAGCTATGTAAAATCATGTAACATCTGTGGATTTATATTTTATTGTTAGTTGTTGTTGTTGTTGTTGTAGGGAGACACTGGTATTCCTGGTCCACCTGGAGTCCCAGGTCCTATGGTATGTATTTATTCTTCTTTTAAATTATACAATTTAAAGAGCCCCACAAAAAATATGTATGTAAAAATATATAAATATATATATTTTTTTTCATTCATGGTCCTAAGCTATTCTTGGGGGCATGGCTACAATCAGAGAAGGGGAGAAGGGCCTGAAAGCATGATTTTAGTAAAGGCATTACCACATGTATAAATGGCTCATTGTTTGTTCAGTCTTTCTGCATTGACCTTTGAACCCTTTTCATAATTAGTCCATCTTTTCAGAGTCACTGCTAGAACATAATAAAAGTGTTACTATGATTAAAATACTTACAGCCCACAGCAGTAACTAGGGGTTATGTTATCAAATCTTGTCACACTTGCTGTGCTGCACAATCCTTCAGGGTGCAGTCAAAGACCTTGCCCAGTATCTTAGTGGCTTGTCAGTGATTGACAGGATTTGGATGCCTCCTATGAAGATACAGAACTTGCCAGTTACTTTCTCCTTCCTCACAGCTTCACTGGTTTGAAGCTCATCCAGGCTCAGGTGATGAGTCGCTCAAAGGTCTTGGAGGATCCATCTGCTTCCAGGCACTGATGTTTTTGACACCATCAGGTTATCCATGAATGCTCTGATTGAATAAACTTCAGTTTCTATTTTTATGTCTAACTAGCCAAAATATCCAGTGGATACAGCCTGATTACACAGCACATAGCGTTGGCATAAAACCAGTACAACAGCCGATTAGTCTACGTCATGAATTACACACTCCCCTTATGGGAATCAAGTCCAAACAACAACAGTAGCAAGCTACAGAAAGATGGTGTGTAGAGAAGTGAAGAAGAAGTGGGTCATCTGTTCTTGATGGCATTGTGGCAGAGAAAGGTCACACCACTTCCAGTTCAGACGTCTAAAGCATGATGACGTGCAGTTAAGCCCAGAATGCAAATGACTTTGTGCACTAACACAAAACTTTGTAGGCTCTTCAGGACCATGACCTGAGACTATGCAACAACTTTTATGACAGTGCCACCTACTAATCAAAAGTTATTATAACATGTTAAAAATGTTTATATCCAACTGGCATTTTTACTACTACTCCTCCAAATTTTGTCCAATCTTCATCAAGTTTGGCTCACATCATCTTGAGGCATTTTTTTTCCCCAAAATATTTTTATTGAGAAAGAAAGCACAAAAATTCAAGAGGGCAGTGTCTGTAACTCCATAAAATATGAAATAAAGGGTTGCCATTTATAAAAACAAACAAACAAAAAAAAACTTGTCAGTACAACTCCTCATCGTATACTTTATTTTCTCGACTTTCAAAAAAAACATCACGTCCTTTAGCCACTGGGAGATGGATGGATATTTAGCAGACTTCCAATGCAACAATAGGGAACGTCTTACTATTAGGCATGTGAAAGCGATAGTATCATTTTGTACAGAGCTTAATGGAACTGAGGCATCAGGAATCCCAAATATAGAAATCAGTGGGCAAGGTTTTAAATCTACTCTGGGAATAGTGGACATGATAGTAAAGAAACCAGTCCAAAAACCATAGAGATCAGGCCAAAAGAAAAACATATGACCAAGATGACAGGGAGAGCCATGGCATTCATCACACTTGTCCTCTACATCTGGATATATTACAGAAAGTCTCAACTTAGACAAATGGACCCTATGTAAAACTTTGAATTGGATGAGCCCAAGACGAGCACAAGAAGTGGTAGACTGTATCCTACCTATAGCACGTTCCCAACACTCTTCACTTATTTGTACTCCTAACTCCATTTCCCACGCATTCTTAATTTTGGTACTCGACTGACTACCTAAGGCCAGAATAAAATCATATATCTTAGAAATCATTCCTCTCTGATGTGGATTGTTTGAAAACAAGCTTTCCCAAGCCTGTTCAGGAGGCGCAGAGGGGAAATTAGGAAAACATCTAGAAACAAAATTTCAAATTTGATAATAATGAAACAGATGCATCACAGGGAGGTCATAAGTAGATGACAGATTGGCAAAGCTATCAAAGACACCATCGGCATACAGATTTTTTCATTGTTTAATGCCCTTGTCATACCACACTGAAAATGTAGAGTCCAAACATAATGGAGGAAATAAGTAGGTGTTGCTTAAAGGACCCAAAGAGGATGCACCTACAAACTTAATGCGCCGTCTAAATTGATACCAAATCTTAAGTGTGTTAAGGACAACTTGATTATCAGTATATAGAGAGAGTTTTGTAGATAGAGAGGAATAAAGTAAAGCAGGTATAGAGGATTCCCTACAAGATGATAGATCTTGAGACATTTCTGAACAAAAGTTGTCAAAGGAATTTTGATATTTAAAACCGTTCTCCTGTAACATGCTGGCAAATGCAAAAAACAGGATGTGAGGGTGTATCTCAGCAATACATCTCTTTATCATCATGAAACTTGATAACTATCTTCAGGTGCATGCCCTAAGTTTTTTGTAACTGTGTCACCTTGTGGTCAAGAACTGTAACAACTTTAATTTTTTCCCTTGTATCATTTGAAGAATTTGTGCTAACAGTTTATTAACAGTTCATTTTTCCTGTAATTATTTGGAGCATGCTGAAGTGAACGCACATGAACATCTGAAATTCAAGTGTACTTCCTAGCTAGTGAGACTAACCTGGAATGTTGATATTCCAAATGGTTTGCCTGTAACATGCCAACAAATCTGATGGTCAAAGCCTCCAAACAATATGCGAGTCTGTATCTCAGCAATGACCTTGGTAGGCATCCTCAAGACCACGCCCTATGACTATGCAACAGATTTCATGACCAAACCACTTACTACAAAAGTTACAATAACATGCCAAAAATGCTTCAGCCTAACTGCCATTTTTGCTACTCCTCCTCCAAATTGTCCAGTTTTCAACAAATTTGCCTCATATCATATTGAGACCTGTCTAAATTGGCACAGAGTGGAGAAAAGGCCCAGACTGATGAGAAAAAACATAAATACCTACTCAGAGCAGGATCAGTCATGACCACTGGTCAAAGTAGCAACAGACAATTCCACAGGTCATGGTAGTAGCGGCAGCTGCAGAAGCAAATCTACCCTGCTGCCCAGTTGTTCATCTAGACCGTTCCTCCTACAGTCAGAGAATTCCAAAACTGTCTGTGGTCAAAACATGCACATCATGAGTGAAACTACAAATTACTCTTGAATCAAAGTGTGGAGAAAGAAAGTGTGGGTCTGCTCATAATCCAAAACATACAAGTTCATCTGTAAAACATGTTGGAGCTAGTGTCATGGCTTTGGCTTGCATGACTGCTTCTGGAACAGGCTCAGTAGTCTTTATCGATGATTTAATTCATGATGGTAGCAGCAGAATGAATTCAGAAGTTTACAAGAACATTTTGTCTGCCAATGTACAGAGAAATGCATCCAAATTAATCAGGCGGAATTTTATCATGCAGTAAGACAATGATCTAACTCAACAAAGGACTTTATCATAGGAAAAAATGGAGGTTTTAGTTTGGCCGTCAATCACCAGACTTTAACAAAGTTGAACATACATTTCACCTCCTGACTAAAGGGAGAAACCCCCCAAAACAAACAACAACTGAAAAAGGCTATGGTGAAAGCATGGAAAAGCATCACAAAAGAAGAAACCAACAATTTGGTGGTCAATGAGTTGCAGGTTTGATGCAAGCAAGGGATATGCAACCAATTTACTGTGTTATTCAGTTTAATTTACTTAAAAACTTATCTGTTCCTATACTTTTGCTCACCTAAAAATTGGGTGGTCCGATAAAGAAGAATCAATGTTTTATGTTGTTGAACACAGCTAGATGTACACCAGGAAATAAAAGCTGAAATCCTTTTGATCTTAAACCCAAATGTCTTTGGTGTTTAGCACAAAAAAATCGAACTGGCCTTGCCATTTCAATAGTTTTGTGTGTGTATGTGTGTGTGTGTGTGTGTGTGTGTGTGTGTGTGTGTGTGTGTGTATATATATATATATATATATATATATATATATATATATATATATATATATATATATATATATAATTTGTATGGAAGGCTAGAGTGATGCAGCCACATTCTTAAAAAAAAAAGTTTTTAAAACTTTAAAACAATTATTGTCTTTGTTGATGAGGCAGTATTTTACAATTAACACTGGTCATAAACTAGCCAAAACTAGGCCAATGAAATATAGTCTAAACATTCATATTATTTTTATATCATATTATGTATCATATTATATGGCCTAAAATTTAAATACTCATTTTGTATGACATTTAGATGTAATGAAATGTCTATCTCCAGGGTAATATTTCACTCAAAATACCATCTGATTTTAGTCTGGCAACTACTGAAATATGTACATGCTTATCTACAAATAACATGTTAAGTAATGTAAGTAAAGAAGAGGCACACCAAAAGGCATGGCTTCGGGGTATCGCATTGCATAGTCTATTCTATATTTGTCCGTCTCTGTTTTGCTCTGTTTAGCACACAAACAACTTGAACAGCAAGCTGTTTTTTCCTTGTCAGGCTGGATGAATCTCTAACTAGTTGGTTTTCAAAGTAGTTTCGCTCTCTCTCTTTTTTCCTCTCTGGCTGGCAGGGGAAACCTGGTGCTCGTGGTGAGCCAGGAATCCCAGGAGAACCAGTAAGATT